>NC_089875.1:104561461-104756461 GCF_040182565.1 Anser cygnoides
GAACATAGAAAAAGGAAATGCTCTGGGAGATAAAAGAACAGGGCCTATCACAGCACATAGAGAAAGGATGGGGAAAGGAGGAAGCAGGTGGTGGGTTTAAGATTTCGATTGAAGTGCAGGACAATTCAGTGACCTGTGAGAATGTTTTAGCACTTTTAATGAGCCTGAGAATTCTTTCAGTTTGCTACTCTTACACCTTATTGGTATGCATGGTGATCTTTGAATTGTGAGAGCCTTCAGCTTGCAGAAAAAACATTTTGTGATGGGTTTTAAGGTAAGGGAACACTTGTTCATATATTGCTTGTGTGGTCTAGACAGTTTGAGTGGTTTCTGAAGCAATTAAAGTGAATGATATCATACATGTAGAAAAGCAAAGAAAAAAGTCATATATATATATATATTTTTTAAACAGATTGCCTGGGAACATTTTTCGTATATTCTCTTCTGCATCATAGTCAATCAAAATACTTGAAGCCCTATTTTGCAGAGGATCCAGAAAGGCCTCCTGCAGAAGTTTTGTATCTGCAGTGAAAGGTGTATTTGTGTGTATTTTTGTATGTTTTTGTGTGCATATACAACTCAGGTTTCCAGCCCTAGCCAATTGTCATCTTGACCACCAGCTACAGTGCTTATTTTTTGTTCTTGAGTAGTTGTAATACTTAGTTCTATCTGGTGGATTTCCTGGGAGAATGAAGTTATAATTCTCAGCTGGAAAAAAGGTAGTGTATCATGACAATGACACTCACAGAAAATCTGCCTCATTATCCTAACAGTATAATTGAAATAACTTTAAAATCTGATAGCTTTTTGATTGCAAATGTCAAAGCTGTGAAATACAGTTTTCAGAGTTTTCATGGGCAACTGATACTGTAAGTTAAGTTCAAATGGCCTCAGTAGGATGAATTTAGGAAATCTCTGCTGTTCATCTCCAAAGCATAATCTTTTGAGTTACATATATTTGTTTTTACAATACAACTCTTTTTTTTTTTTTTTTTTTAAAGCTAGTCATAACAAGTATCCAGACTATAAAGGAATCATTTTACATAGGACCCAGCATGAAAGCTTACCAAGTGCAAAAGTAACTTTAGCATGCAAATCTTCAGCAGTTTATATTTCAGGTAACATCAAAGAGCAATCCAACTTGTTTATTTAAAAAATGATTTCCAGATTGTTCAATATGAAGTGGCTTCAGCATATTGTGGATAATTTGAATTTATTGCATAAAGTACTTTGCTAATGTGGAAAAAATGATGGGTGGGAAGTGAATTGACAGATCTAATCTTTGTTTTATTTATTTATTTTTAAATCTATAACATTATTGACGTTATTATTTATGTATTTTTTTTTCCAAGAACTGTCACTGACATGTCACTATGCCCAGTCCCTTCTCTATTTTTGCCCCAAAAATATTCTCTAAGACTTTGTGCCTGAACTGATTTTTGTTTATTATTTAAAAAGACTTTTGCTCTTGGTAAAAAACTAATGAATATGTATGCTTTTGTTAATCCCTTAGATATATCAGTTTAAACTGATTCATATATTTGCAGTCAGAAAAGAGGAAAGGAATATTTTCCTTGACATGGTGGAAAATACTTTATGAGCATCCTTTCTGATGTTCTTTTGGGGATTATTTTATTTTATTTTATTTTATTTTATTTTATTTTATTTTATTTTATTTTATTTTATTAATTTTATTATTTATTTACTTTATTTTATTTTATTATTTATTTATTTATTTATTTATAGCTTACTTTGCAACATAACCTGGGGATTCATTGAGGTCCATCCATTTCCTGCAAATTCAAAGAAGCCATCACAACTACCAGGGAGTGTCCTCCCTCAAAGCTGTAGGTGGGGCAATATTGCAATATCCTGACATTTGCTCACAGGTGTCACTGGTGTGACAGCATCTTTCTGTGCTGTGTGCTCCTGTGGTTCTTGTCTACCATTTTCCTGGCATGTGTGACATGCACTGTCTGAAATCTGGTGCCCTTGCTTGTGGATTCAGCACTCAGGTAGGACTTCATGCAATAAGCTTAATAGTAGTCTTATTGCACTCATACTAAAAATGAGTACCTTTTAAATGTCCTGCATCTTTAAATTATTTATATTTTAGAAGACCTTGATGAAAATGTAATTCTGTATTTATAAATATTTTAATTTTAAGCAACGAATAAAATAACCAACTAGGTACATATACACCAAGAAACTAGCCCATCAAACTATAATGTTTTAGTCAGGGAAAACTCAAAGTCTTTTAGAAGCATGTTGAATGTTGCTTTATTTGATTTCACATATATTTTTTCCTCTCTGGTTCAGAATGAAAACACTGAATATATAAAAAATGTGTGCTGTTCTTATCTTTCTAGCAAATTTCCTGAATCACATTATTTCTCTTCCACTGGGACAACTAATCTTCAAGTTAAACCAGTATACAACTGGTATAAATCCATATAAACAAGGGTTTCCAGTAGCATTTTCCTATTTAAGTATCACTGAGGGCAAAATGTTGTTATATGCTAGCATTTGTGAACTGTTTGCTTTAGGATGATAAGCACAATTTTTTTCTCTGAAAGTAGAGGGGTTTGCAGGGTTATGGAATATGAGATTTCTGCACAGAATTGCTGAGTTACTTTCACCCTGCTCTGAACATTCTTGTCTTGTATTGTTGGGGGAGGAAGGGGAACCCAGCAATTTTCCTGTTATGAACAAAACCTTTTCACATTTTAACCCTTTTGTCCTAGCTAAGCCTGCCCTAGCCAGCTGTATATGCTGCGAATTATGTTCTGTTTCAGAATTTTTAAGGAAAAGCAAACACATCATCAGTTTGCAAACCAATACAGCAAAGATGTAATGAGAGAGCAAACATAAATAATACAAGAATTACTTGAAATGCATTACTTTGCATTTACACAGTGAATCTGCTTTGTATTTTAAAAATATTTTTTACTTGTTAGTCGTCTCTTTTGTGACTGTGCACCATGAGTGTTCTTTATGATTTGCAAATGTTTTTCATCTGAAGTGTGTTCATTTCTACGTGTTTCTTTTAAAAATTTTAGACTCTTAGGGAATCATGATGGTGCCGTGTTGTGTCAGGTTGTACCACATCACAGAATCACAGAATCGTCTAGGTTGGAAGAGACCTCCAAGATCATCTAGTCCAACCTCTGCCCTAACACTAACAAGTCCTCCACTAAACCATATCACACCTCCACCTACTTTGATGTGACCTAAAGCAATGCCCTGTACTATACATATATGAGAGCTACATTGGTTCATTGTCACCAGACATGAATATCAAAACTCTTGGGTAGGCAAGTCATCCCACTTTACAAGTTAAAAACCATTTGCAGATAACAAAGGAATGACATGAGGAGTCCCATTTCAGACATACATTTGCAATCAGCATTGATAGAGGGGAAGGTCTGATATAACTTCTGCAAGGCAGACAGCTATTGATGGTGATTTTCTCTGATGGAGAGAAGTCTGAGGTAGACACCCTTCTGAGGCTGCCCTCAGGAGCAGTCTTGTGACACTTCACTGCACTCCAAACTTCCTGCATTCAGAGCTGTGTGTTAAGAACAAAATGAGATCTACCATATCAAAGTCCTACAAAATGCACTGCATTTTACTTTTATGTCTTCTGAAAAACAAATTGTTCCACAAACAGCAGATTAATAATAAAAAATAAGTAAAAAACAAGCAAACAAACAAACAAAACCAACAAAACAAACAAAAAAAAAACCACTTTTTTTTCTTTCTTGGCTGTTACCCATGTGGTGACTCTTGTGTCTGACTGCATGACTTTCTCAGTGCACGCTCTAATTTGGATGTCTTTCCTCTGTGTGGTAACTTCTTCTAGGAACTAAGTAGGAATTTAATACCATTGAGCTTTTTACTTTCCTACCAGAGTTTGTTGAAATTAAACGAGATTTGAAAGCAGAGAACAAACTCAGAGACTGGCTTGGAGAGTTATAATTGCATATGCCATCTTTCCTTAGAAAAACAGGTTAAAATAAGCTTTTTTTTTTAATTATTTTAAAATGGTTTTCCAGGTCATTTTAAATTAAGGTGGTGATGATACTCCTGTAAATGTTGGTGTCCATAACTGAGGTCCAAATGTTGCAGAAATTGAGACATTACCAGGGTTATCCCTGAGATCAATTTAAAATTGCAAGCATGCTTCACTCAGTCTTCATCACCAGCTAAAAAAAAAAAAAAAAAAAAAAGTTTGATTAAAAAACATTCAAATGAATTACTTCTCTCATTGTTGAATGTATCATGAAATATTTACTGTAAAGCAAGAGACAAACAGTATTTCCAAAGATGATGGTGAAATGTAATGTGGCATTGAAAAGACCCGACAAGCACAGACAGCTGTCACCCTCAAGTAAGCAGAAAGATTAATATATGGTATTGAAATTATGACTGGTGCTTCGTTTCATTTCTCAGTGTAAGAAGATCATTATACGAGGCAACATTTTAAAGCTACAATGCAGGAATTTACATAAGAGACTTTGTTCTTGTGGGGACTGCTCGCAAAACCGTTTTCCAAGGTGAAGAAGATGGTGAACAAAAGCAGAAAATACCATTTGGCACCACTGGTCTAGTTTTAAATTCTGGAGAGCCAGACCAGAAAGCAGGATTCAGATTTGAATTTCATGAATGACAATATGCAAAGGTATTTTTATTCCAGTTACTGCTTACTCAAATATATTTTTTCTGGTTTTGTTTGTTTATTTTTCTTTTCAGATTTAAGGATTTGAAAGGGGTACAGTTTTCCCATTCAGCATTTTGGGTCTGACTGAACTCAGTTTTACATCAATTGAAGTTGCAACTCATTCTTTTAAATAATATGTGGGTATTTTTTGTATCAAGGGGGCTGTATCTTCTGTGTTCTTCAGGTAGGGGTAAATGCTGGAAGGACAAGGGCTCCTTAGCAATGCCAAGCTGAATGTATATGGTTGGTTGTCCGCTCTCATCACAGAAATTTATTGACAATGCAAAGCATTACCTCAAGTAGCTCTGAATATTCTTTACTATTGAATTGCGATCTGCTGTGATAATATTTTATTTTTGTTTCTGCCCTTGGTGATTTCAATGGGTAAAATTTATCCTGGCCAAAGGGTACCAGCAAAAATTAAAACAAAACAACAACAAACAAACAAAAAAGAAACAAAAACCAACCAAACAAAAAAAAACTCCACAGGTAGACTGTAGAGTGAGTCAGGGTGGCATGAGCAAAAAGAGGCTTTCCAGCATATATAAAAAAGGTTATATGAGAGAAAGGTGCATTTGAGTTGAAGGGTAGAAGTTGCATATTGATGCAAATCCTGAAGTCCCCACACTTGGTATAGTCTGCAGAGCGGCTATGGCTGTTCTATGAGCACTCTGACCCCCACCTCTTGAACAGAAAATTCAATTTGCTGTTACTGTGTTTATGCCTGTGAGCAAGTTGGATTCCCACCTCACTCCATCTGCTCAAGCACAGCTACAGGGAATTCAGTTTTTCATTTAAATGAATACTGGTGGGAGCTTGAGGTATTCACTTTGCTCTGGTGAAAGCCTGAAAGCTGTTCAAACACTGGAGAAAAGTAAAAGACAGGGTCTGTCTCATTTGGATTTCTCTTCAAGGAAACAGGAGCTACAAGAAGATTAAAACTGTGATGATAGGGTAGGAGCAGATGTTCACTCTTGAGGGCAGTGATGGAACAATAATTATAGCATATGTCAGTATCCTACAGACAACAGAAGACTTGTACCAGTAACTGTAACTTGATAGATCCGGATGAATATGTCAGTACTGCTCATCTTTATGTTCAAATACACTGGGAACAAAGAGAAAAATAGAGACCCCTCCTCTCACATGCATGCAAAAGACTTTGAAAACCATAGAGATATGATTCTAGAAAGAAAGGCGAAATTAATATTGGGTTTGTTTTTTTACTGTAATAAAGAGGAGAAAAATTATGAGTATTATGTTAGAAGGGGAAGCTTTTTTGAACGTATTAACTTTTGGTTACCCAGGGAGGAGGGAACTGGATTAATCAGGGGAGAAGAGGTTGAGTTGCACCCCAAATAGATTAACTCAAGTGCTGTCTGCAAGTAAAAAGCCTAGAACTAAAGAACTGGAGAAAGAAAAAAAATGTAAAAGCAAGAAGAAAGAAGTCTGGAGAATGAAAGCTACACTGGTTAGCATATAAAACATAGAAAAACATCTTGAAAATACAACCCAGGCTTAACATACATGGCAGTGGTTTTTAGGCTTCTGCTGATAATTCCCACTTCTGGTTGTGATCCTCATTTCTACAGCTGAATTTGACCCTTATTTTCAGAACTACTGATACAGTCATGCTTACATATGCCCGATGCAAATCATCATATATATGAAAGTGTTTCAGCTTGCAGTTTGTCATGTCTGTTCTAAGATTTCAGCAGATGTTATTTATTTATTTAATCAAAAGCAGATTTTATCTAACATTGGTGCAAAGCTTCAAAGAATGCATATGCTATTTCTTTTCTCTCTGTAAAGTAATACTGCTTTCACTGAGGAGCTCCAGAAAGCTGTTCCTGCTGAAGTCAGGGCAAATCTCTTACTGTCTTCTATCTTACTATGTCAAGATGCCTGTGTACAGAGAGTAATACCAAAATGAATTCTTACCCTGTTCTGTACAGTTCTCAGGTGCTGCCAGAGAAAAGTGGGCTTGGTTAGCAAAAAGATTGTTTACAAGGTCTGATAGCAAAAGCAATAAGCAAGTATGTTATTTAGGTACTGATATTTAGAGTTTCACCATTTATTTCAATGGAACTGAGATTCCAGTCTAACTCCTTAAAAAATGTAATTATACCAGACAGGAGATAGTGCAAAGATTTCAAAACAATAAAAAGCATGACCTTGATTTTCTTAATATACCTTGCTAGAAGCCTTTCATTTTCTCTCTTTTCATATCTTTTTGGCACTTTCATCAATGTGGGTTATTGTGATGCAACTCAGGATTTGCCTTGGGTGTGAAAGAGAATAGCAAATGTGAGACATTCAACTTCACGTTACAAGGAAATAATAGTTTGCCTGCATTCTTCCTGCCAGTTGGCCTACAACTCTGGCATTAGACATTTCAACAGTGAATAATGAGAGAGATCAGGAAGAACTGAGTTTAAAGCAAAATACCATAGAGAATATTACAGGATGACAGATTATTTTTAAAAGATCTATTTCCTTTGGTTTCTAAACAAATTATTCCATGTCCATATGGAACCTGTACAGGGACAGCAAATTATAATACAGTTTTCTCTAAGTGAAAAATATCAAGTTCTCTGTTATTCTATCACAATGAATAAATAAGAATGAAATGAACAGGAACTGTTGGAGAAAAAAAGGTGTATATATTTTCATTGCAGTGTTTGAAATTGTATAGAAGTATTTAATCCTGTCCCTGCTTCTGATTCTTCATTTACTCTCAGGGTAGGATAGCAGAAGCACCAATTGCTGCAAGATTGTGAAATATCCAGAGGGTGTTATAGCTATAAGGGAAGCTTCATGGTTTGAATTCCAGGATTCTCTCAGAAAAAGAAAAAAAAAAGTTAAAAAAGTTATAAAAGTTAATTTTCATCTATCATTTTTTCCAGTGCATTCTTCCTCTTACTGACACTTGTAGCCGTGCACAGTATTTGCTCAGAACTCCCCCTGCACTCCTCTCCAAAGGTGAGATACTCCCCTCACTGAAGTCTGGGATAAAACCTCCAAGCAAGAGAGGGATTTCCCATGTTTCCTTTATCTACACTTGGCACAGGAGAAAATGGCAACAGGGCTGATACCTGTATTTCCTGTAACTTCTGCAGAATGAAGTGTTCTGTGTCTTTGTGGATAGGTTAGAACCTCAGACCTATTAAATGACAGCAGAACAAAACAACAAAAAAATGAAAAAAATAGCATAGTGGTATGACAAGAAAGCCATATCACATGTACTCTTCGTGATGTGCAGTCAGAGTATGTCTTGAAGTTTTACATACAACTGTTCGAGGCCACTGAACTTGGCTTACAGCAGACATCTGTCCTACTGTGCCCAGAATTTAGCAGTACAATGACTTTATCTACCTTCTTGAATAAGGTTGAGGTGTTTATCTATCTGTTGTGTTGGGACTTTGCTTACAGTGGTATTCCAGATCTGCTACATATTTTACTTTAGATCTTCATTTGACATAAAACCATATGTAATCAATTATAGAACAGATGATCTGTGCTGGAGAAAACAGAATAAATGTTTGTTGGAAAAAGCTGCCAAAAAGCTCAAGGAGCCAATATTAGCATGGCTGGACTTATTAACACAAGTTCAGCTCCAGCCATGCAAGCTCTTCTAGCTCCAACAGAGCCACTGAAACTCCCTGTATAGTGCAGTTCTGAAAAAGCTCACTAGATGCAGCACAGTAGGGCATGGATGCTACACAGTAGACAAGGATCCTAAAGTTATATTATTGAGCAAAACAGCATAGGTCCTGTTCTCTTGCCCCAAAGCTAGCTGATTTTGTCTTGGTACATTCATACTGTGCAACTCTCCCAAACAAGTTGGCACATGTAAATTGCCCATCTGGGCTTGTTCATGAACATGCCTGAATATTGCCTGGGACAATGCCACTTTCTAAAGCCAAATGGTTCTAGAGAACAGGTCTAACAATTTCAAAGTTGATAACAGGTCTTTTGACCAGATTTGTGCCCTGGAAGAGTAAAATTTACCAGTATAGATGTAGCCACTGACTTCAGTTTAGAACTGGATCCAGGATGTCTGCCTTATCATCCACAGCAAGATGAGTCAACAGAGTGCCCTAGTAGCTAGGAGGGCCACCTGTACCCTGGGGTGCATCAGGCACAACATTGCTAGCCTGTCGAGGGAAAAGGTTGTCCTGTTCTGCTCTGTGCTGGTGTGGCCTCACCTCGAGCACTGTGTGCAGTTTGGGGCACCACAATATGAGAAGGATATAAAGCTATTAGAGACTGTCCAAAGGAGGGCTACAAAAATGGGGGAAGATCTAGAGGGAAAAATGTATTCTTAGAATCATTTAGGTTGGAAAAGACCTAAATCAACTCTAAATGAAAGATCATCAAGTCCAACCATCCACCTAACACTACAAGTCCACTGCTAAACGAGGTCCCAAAGCATCACTTGTACGTGTCTCTTAAATACCTCCAGGGATGGGGACTCCACCACCTCCCTGGGCAGACTGTTCCACAAAGAAATACTTCCTGATAGCCAATGTAAACCTTCTCTGGTGCAACTTGAGATCATTGCCTCACATCCTATCACTCGTCTCCTGAGAAAAGAGAACACCGTCCTTGCCGCATCCTCCTTTCAGGTAGTTACAGAAAGCAGTGAGGTCTCCCCTCAGCCTCCTTTTCTTCAGGAGTTT
The DNA here is from genome assembly GCF_040182565.1 of Anser cygnoides. Classification (NCBI taxonomy): domain Eukaryota; kingdom Metazoa; phylum Chordata; class Aves; order Anseriformes; family Anatidae; genus Anser; species Anser cygnoides. The sequence continues at coordinate 104,570,864 of NC_089875.1, forward strand.
TCCTGCCCTCTTCATTTTGGGAGCAGCGACTTGTACAAAAGTGATTTTATGTAAGAGTAGCTTGGATTAAGTAGATTTCAGTCTGTTTTGTTCACTGGACCAGAGAATAGTACAGTTCTCAAAGCAGTATGTCTTTGCTTATGTGGTATTGGGCTTTGGGCAGTAACACTTTGAGGCCTGAGGTCACCGCACTCTGTGACCTGCATAATTTGCATTGATAATCTTGCTGCAGGTAAACAAGAGCAGCATACAGTTTCATTAAATTTCTGAAAGTATGTTGATGTCAGTATACAGGCTGGTATAAAATTAATTTTACCTGCAAATGTTCAGAAATGTGGGTTCACAGATTAAGTTCTCTATTTGTTATGGAAATCTAGACAGACACAGTCATTGATGCTTAAACTAAATTTATTTGTCTTCTGCAATTCATTTGTATATTAAGTACATATTTTTGTAAGGGTGTAAGTGTGTAATGACCAGTAATGAAATAAATGAAAGTGTATTTATGGTTCCTAAAAGTGTCTGCATGTCTTTTGGGGTATATAAAGTACGAAATTGGCTGAGTTTGACAACAAGAAGAGACTAAGAGTTCCAGATATTACTTTTAAGTTTTGGTTTGGTTTGGTTTGGTTTGGTTTGGTTTTGGTTTGGTTTGGTTTTTAATGTCACATAAATTGTTAAAAAAAAATAAAAGAGGGGAAATGAGCAGAACAAATTAGCATGAAAAAGCAAATCCCCTGAATGTGAATCATAGTAGGCTTCTGCCACATAGTAGGAGCCTGGAACACAGGTGCCCAGTGCTTAATGTGGGGATGGGCGCCTGGGGCTTGCATGCAGTGCCACTTGCCAGAACAACCTTTGCTACACTCAAGGCTCAGCATTTGTCAGTAACTTAAGGAACTACCTTCCCTTCATCCTTCTGGTTATCTAGTCATTGTAGAAGGAGCGACCAAAACCAGGCCAGGCCCAGCTGCTTGAGCTGGACCATCATCATGGCTCTGGCCAGACCCAGCTTGGGCTGCCTAGGGGCAAAGCAGGTCTGTCGCCACTCTTCTAGGTGAGTTTATCTGTGTGGAAGTGAGCTGTGCCATGCCAGATGCTTCAGGGACATAGAACGAGCCTTAGCCCTGTATAGCAGCTAGCACAGATAGAGCTCTAAATACTCCATTTTACTGCTTAATCCCTAACTGGGCTAAAAAAGCACACAGACAAATGTTTATCCTTAAGAGGTCTTTGTACCTTTTTAGTATTGGAAATGCAGACCTGTACAAAATAAAGAACACACTTACAGACATTTCTTTATCACAGTTTCCTCTCAGCACTCACAGGAGTTTTAGCCAAAGACAGCATCCTTTTAAGATTCACCAATTCCTCTTTCCTATAAATGTTTTTCTTTCCACTGAATCATGTTCTTTCACTCCCTCCCTTTGCTGCCGATTACTTTTCTATGATTTTGTCTGGTTCTGCATTTACAAAAGATTATTTTGCTATGAAAACATACATTGAGCTTCCCGTCTCCCATTTAAAGCTTACTGACATGCTCTTTGGGTCTCTCAAAATTACATGCACTATCACCCTTTTGTTCAACCTCTGGGGATCTTATACTCAACTTTTTCTGTTTCAGCATAAATTTGGAATTACTGGTTCTCCTAGACTAGTTTAAGGTACTCCTATCAAAATGAGATGGTAAACTAAATATCATCCATCTGACAGACGTTGGATACTGGCTTATTGCATAGTGAAGTAACCTAATTAAAACTGAAGTTAACATATTCTATTACTTCTCTGAAAAAGGAAGACTGTCTCTTGTTATATTTGGTATATTTATGACATCCCCAAATAATCAGTTTATTGCTCTGTGGATGGAAAATGAGGCCTGATATAGGATGAAAGGCTAAGCTTTTCCAGGCATAAAGCCTGAATAGAATATTTATGGCACCTAAGAATAGTTCAGAATATGTTCAGAGATCTCCATGTATCCATAAAGATCTAATAACTATAGTCACTGAAGCCTAGAGAGCAATTCAGATGAACAAGTACTTGAGAGTGAGCTGAATTCCCCTTTTGTCTCCGTTGACTACATTGACCACATTTCCCTTGACTGTTACTGGTGCCTTTACACCTGGCTCATATAGAAATCCATGTCAGAAACAGCTATATTTATGAATGTGGGTTGCTTACCTATGGTCAGTTGTCTCAAACCATTTGAGATAGCATAGGATATCCTGTCTGGCCTTTCAGGAGCTGCTCCAAAGGCAGGAGTCTTGTGTCACATCTATCAGCCCCATGCAGATACCCTCAGAGATGGCCTGTGGCTATAGGCTCCTATTTTTAGTCAACCTAAACACGATCGTTCCAGTGTTTGAGTCTGGAGAGGAATTCCATCACCTGTCAGACTGTCACCAAGTGCTTTAATTTCTTTGAACTCAGTTCTGATAAAATGATTGTTAAAGAGGACCAGAGTCTCATCTATTTCCTGTTTCTCCTTCAATAGAACAAATTTCTATTTTATTGTGGACTTGCCTGGATAACTAATCAATGTTTGCTAAATTTGTCAAGATCTTCGCAGGAAAGTAACCAAAGTGAAATTGGTACTTCTATTTGGGAGGAGTTGACAGAGCAAATCTCTTTGTCTGTTGTTTTCCTATCCTGCCAGCTCTCAGGCAGAACATCATCTCATTTAGCTTCTCTCACCTTTTTGGTTAAATGTGTATAAAGTAAAGATAATCAGTCAGTTCTGCCCTCATATTGACCTGCTCAGCTCTCCAGGGCCAGTAGTACCACATCTTTCCCATTCAAGGTAGGAAAGGACTTACTAAAAGCCATCTGATGCCTTGTTACTTCAAGATTAATCATCTGAGAAGCCCCCTAAGTGAGAGAGCATGGAAGAGGGGACCAATATAAATGTAAGGTAGAAAAGAATATGACGTTTTACTTAGAAAAAAATGAAACAAGGCAGTATAGGATCAGGTCTGCCTATCTGTTTCTTATAAAGATTTGCTCCTTCCAGTGAGAATTTGTATTCATTTATTTGAGCAGTGAAAAGCGTCTTTAATTTAACAGTAGGAAATGTTACGATTTTGTAATGCTATGTTTATTATTTGAGGAGTAATATAGCTCTGGAAATGTGTCAGAAAAACTGAAGAAAACAAACAAACTTCAGGGATTCATCATAGTCTTTCAATCCAATTATTCCTGCACTTGTTTTTGCTTTGGTTCAATTTTTGGTGATCAAATTGAAAACTATCAAGACAGCAATTAATGTTATGTCTCCAAATCTTTATGTATGATGAAAGGTGATCACTCATCAGTATTACCAACCCCAGGATGTATGTGTGTGTGTGTGTCGGGGGGGGGGTGGGGAGTAAAAAACAGAGACAGAATCTAAGTTCTCTTGAACTGCTCTAGCAAATACTGTTGGATCAATTCATATAATTAGTGTGAATGTACAATGGGCCCTCCTGGCAAATGGTGTTCTCAGTGTGGGTCATGCAGCGCTGCAATTGGAAAAGAGATCTTTTAAACTGCCTGGTTGAGCAGTACGGAATTCTGTGGATAGAATCCTTTCTGTAATTGAAGGTGGTTTTGTTGTTGTTATTGCTGTTGTTTCTTCTCTTTACATCTATTCCAACATGTTTGACTGGAAAATGCTACAGTCATTTTTACTTTTCTGCTGATGCCATTGATGATTTCTAAATGTTCAATATTTCTTAAGCACAGAAAGCATTTTTAGTTGCAGAACTATGCGTGTGTAATTTGTACAACTGTGTCTAATAAAACATTTGGAAATGAATATTGTTTCTTTACAGGCACACTGTAATGGTGTGCTGAAATGTCCATTTTTGACTGTCAACACTGTACTGCAATTCATTTAACTTCACCTACCCGGGGTTTCAGTCATTCTGCTTACACACCACTCATATATTCTCAGAGATGTCCTTGCTTTCACCTACAAGGTTTCTATTAAACTCAGTAGTAGACCTGATAGAAATAAGTCATTCAAACCTTTTTCTGCTGCTTTGAATAAATATTTTTTTCCTAAAGTCACAGTGATATGATCAATATTTATTAAAAATTAAAGGAAAATGTTTTGAAAATAAAAGGGTATCATTTAAATATTTTAACAATTATAGATTTTGAATCAGTTACAATTTAAAAAAAAAAAATGAAACAAGCATTATAAAGCAGCATTTGTAATTTATCAAAATACAATCTTATATACATCTTATCCTAGGAAAGTGTCACTGTTTTGCCCAGTTGGCTATTTTTGCCTGAAGTTTGCTGTTTTATCTGAAATAAGCAATAGATATAGAAATTACAAAAATTTCTAAGATAGAAATTTAATTTTCTGAACTGTGCAATAATTATATTGGTAATTGGTTTTCTCTGCAATTTCACCTCAATACCAGAGCTGCATGTTTTTTCTACGCTGTGATAACTTGACATTTGCAATACGTATGTTTTCATTATGTGGTCTCTGCTGAAAGGAAAAGTTTAGTAGTCTCATAAAAATCTCCTTCAGCATTTGCAGAAAATCATTTTAATGACTAGTACATTTTAATGCCTAGTTTTCTCCTTCCTATCTGTTTGAGAGGTTGCTCCAATGACAGAATTCACATTTTGTATCAAGTAAATATTATTGAACATTTTTTTAGAAGGCAATGAACTCCATAACTGATTTTTCTCACCTCTCAAATTTCTGTCACTGGGGATACCTGGATGCTGATTCAAGCTGTAGGATAGTCAGAATAGGTTTTTGTACAGGCTGAAGATATGGCAGTGCTTTGAGATCCAGCCTCGACATGGATGCAGATTTTAAAAAAGGATAAAGAATAGATGGACCCAAAAGATTTATGTTCCTGGAGTTTGAAATCTAGATTCAAGTGTTTGCATCTTGAGATATGCATAATATTAGCATAATAACAACATTATTTTTGAGTGATCTTTAGTTCTCATACTACATTTTTTGAAAAGTGAGAAACAAGTTCATTTGTTATTATTATTGTCATTATTAACATTTATATTGCTGTATTGAACAGAATTTCCAGTCACTCTGAGGCCCAAATGAAGAAGGAGGAGAAGAAAGGTGCATTCTAATATATGCAGTTTTTCTAGGTATTGGCAATTACTGTTGTTATCAGCAAACAGTTCTCAGCGCCCATTCTTCCCTTCAATCTATTCATTATTAATAATCTGATTTCTTACAAGCACACTGAAATAGGAAATGCAGAACAAATACTAATAATTATAATGCATATTGTGTGCCTTGCATTCTGGCATTTCATTTATTGAGTGATGCTTCAAAAAATTTATACATGACAGAATTTTATTAAACCTTCAAGTATCATGACAGTAGATTTTTGTTCCCTATCAGTTTAAATTCAATTCACTTTTTCTTTTTTTTTTTTCTTTTTTTAAGTTTCAAAGCAGCATAAACAATTTAGATAGTTTTCTGCTTGTAGCACATTCTCTTCTCCTGGTTTTAGACAAGCTGGTTTTACTCTTGAAACTATTTAACTGCATAAACAATTCACAAATGATGCCCAATACATAAGAATGTGAGGCATGTCGACTTGTCTAGTAGGCATCTCTGGAATAACATATGTCCTAAAAGTCAGCTTGCTGTCACTGGGGAAATGGTGACATGTCTGAGGCACTGCTGCTGACATTGCATGAGGTTAATGAATGACAGTGCCAAAATGCCAGCACTTACCTTGTCACCGCCAAAGAGCTACAATTAAATTGCCCCTTAAAGAACTGACAAGTGACGAAAGGGGTTTCAGTGAAGGTCATGAGTATCTAAGATTTCTATTCCTTTGAGCACTGCTGTAATTTCTGATTTGCCACAAAGAAATCACAAGACAAATATCCTCTATAACCCAGCAGTCTTCCCACAGAATTATTAAATTACTGGGGTGCAGTTAGCATCAAACCTATAATATTGAGACATATTGTATGGCATCACAAGTTTACACACTAAAACTGTTCTGTGTCCTAAGTTATATTTCTTTCTTGGTCAGCAGTATCTATAAAAAAGGGGGAATGGCCCTCCAAAATGCATTAGAATTTTCTTTTTGAAAGAGCACAGAAGATTTTTTTTTCTCTCTTGAGAAAGACATGATTTGTATCTCCCATACGAAGGGAGGATGGGTACTGTCTAACAAAGGTTTGACTGTGTATCCACTGACAACAGAATATGGAATGAATGTACCTCTTGTACTGATATTAATCTGAGCAAAATACTTCAGTCTTTTTTTCTTTCATTAATCAGGCAAAAATCCCATCAACAGAGGTCACAGAATTTGGTTTCCAGGGTTTAAATGGACGCTTTCAAATGATGCTCATGTTTTAAAGCCTTCATCTTTCTTACTGCCTAGCAAAGGTAAGTCACATTCCTAGAACACATCAAACTTTATACATAGGTCAAATAAATTGGTGAAAGTATTTGCTCTGTATTAATTTTATCATATGTCTGAGTCTTTGCAATACTAGAACTTTCTTTTACATCTTTGAGGGAAAGGGAATCTTGTTTATATTTTTAGACCTTAATTGTGAGAATTGACTTATGAAGTAATAACAACTCGAAATTGAAAGGCAGGTAGAAGAAGAAATAAAAACAGTATTAAGGAAGACAGTAAGAGAAATCTTTCCATCTGAGCTTTGAAAATAAAGTATGTGGAAGCTCTGTGAAAAAAGCCTTTTTTTTTTTTTTTTTTTTTTCCAGGTGGTAGAAGTTGCAGAAAACAGATGCGTTCACCCAAAAACAGTAGTGTGGAATGAGATGGAGAAAGCCCACAGGCAGGGAGGAAGGCAAAGTCGGTAAAATGGGCGAGAACTTGTCCATGGTAAACTCCAAAATGGGAGGAGAGGCCCCATCTTCCTAAGGGCCCTAAAAGAACACCAAATGTTTTGACAGTAATTGTTGAGACTCCTGAAACTGAAGCACTCTACTTCTGGGGTGGAATTCACCTTTACTAAATTGAGTGCTAATATTTTGAAATACTGAACTTCGTCTCTTGCCCAGACTTGTGGTCCTTCAGTAGTTAGGGAGCATGGTGAAACTACTATTGAGACTCCATTAACGCTTTTTGCATTATGATAGAATTTTGCATTATGATTTCTTTCTAAAAAGTTGTTGGATTAAAAGATAATGATACTTTTTTTCTTTTTTTCTTTTAATAGTCTAGTGATAACAGTATTTCTACATGAAAGAAAAAATTAGGCATCTCAGCTCCGTGTAGTTCTACAAAGACACAACCATAAATGCATTTTTTCCCAGCAGACTATCAACATCCATTTCGATTTCTATTCATCTCCAGATTCCTTCTTCCATAGTTTCAGAGATTATCGGAACAAGCCTCTTAAAGTCACTGCAAATGCAGAAATGTAGGTGGAGGCTTATAGATGAGATAGAAGACACTGTACCCCACATGCACTTTCAAAAATCTAGTGACTTGTGGCTTCCCCAATGAGTACAGACTGGCTTCATCCAGAACTAGGCCAAATTACTCTCTTAGAGGTGACTAATGCATATAAGTAGCAAACATGGCCTTGACCGTGCCCATGAGCCACTCCTGCAAAGGGTACGGATGCAGACATAGCACCAGAATAGAATATTTTGAGTGTAAGACAAAGTAATGAAAAAAAATGGTCCAGCTGTTGAAAAAGAATGTCCTGGACAGCTGTTTATCATGCCTAAAGCCAACCAGCAGCACTGTCTTTGCTTTCCAGTCTTTCAAAATTTCCCATTCGAACCATACTTTCGGACTATGAGGGCCAGCCTTGGAATAAACTTAAACTTTGCTTTAGAGCATAATTTATTTCTTATGTCTCATATGTAGGAAAAGTGATACATATTTCTAAATGTGAATACCCTTAATTTCAAAGCCTTAGCCATTAATTTGCAATAATGAGGTATAATGAATATTCATATAAGATTTTATCTATATCTATCAATTTACCATCATATGCCATTGATATCTATGCATTCTTAATTAAAAACAAAAGGTAGAATTAAATGGAAAGCCGATAAAGCTTGTTTGCCATATGAGACTTGAATATTATGTTTAAAGGGTAATATGTTCTGTTTCGATGGTATTTGACTATGTAGTTCACTGGGTACATCACAGACAACTAAGCAGCTCTATGGATGTAATTTTATTGCTCATATAGGTCAGCATTTTTCCCCTTGAATTTTAGGCATAAGCTAAAAAAACTGTCTTTCTGCACTTAGTAGAAACTGAGTGTCCTCACTTTCAAATGTAAGACTCTCAAGAAATCTTTCACTTAAAGATCAAATGAAAAACTGTAATTATAACTCATACAGTTTTCACCGTAGCCTTTGATAAAAGGTTTCAGTCTCAGTCACCAACCATTATATATTCAGCTTCATGACATCATATTTAGTTTGGAAGCATTCTTCCCTTTTTAGTTGCAATTTTATATATTAGTTGTTTTGCTACATGTTTTTTACAAAGAGGTGTGGTTGATTCAATTCTTTCAACTTCATTTCACCTTCCAAAACAAAAATTGCAACAAATTCTGTGATGTGCTGAATTTCTCTAATGAGCATATTCAAAAAGTGAGTAGATATATTCATGAAAATAATGGGGGTAAGAAAAAAAAATATGTACAAAACATTATATTCACTTTTTTTTTTTTTTTTTCCCTGAGATAGATTTCCTTTGCAATTTCTGTTAATTAGAAATGTGGAAATAATTTTTGGCCTTCTGAAATTTTATATTTTACACATATAAAACTATCATTTTATATTCTGTAATGTGCTCTTCATATGATAGATTAATTCTAGCTAAATCACTTAAGATCACCAATGACTTTGCATAGTATAAAATTATTGAGTTTGCATATATTTACAAAGCAATTTTGCATCAAAAATTAGTGTCTAATATGGTTCATTTTTGCTTCCATGAATTAAATAATAATAATGGTCCATTACTGTAAATCTAATGCAAGCTTTTTGTCTGTGACTAATAAAATGCATATTCTGCAACAGAAATGTCCAAGTACAATTCTGACACTACCCTGCTTTCATTGTACTATGAAGACAATTTGTTAACTTAGCCCTAACCAGGGCTTTTTGATCTATGTTATTACTTACCTACCTGATTATGTCTTTACCGAATGTTTATCAGTGCTATCAGAAGAATTTTGGCTAAATCAGACAGAGTTTGGAAAAGGGAGTCTTCTTGGGAGAGCAAATATCTTTCTCTTGGGGACTCTGGTTACAGAAGCCAGACAGAAGGACCCGATAATGGCCTCCTGGAGTTATTTATATTTTTTCAAGTGGTTTGCAAAAAGAAAACTAGCCAGAAATCATCTTTTCTGCATGGGCAGACTCTGTCAGAATTTTGAAAAATATACTGTATGTCTCTCAGAAGGTAAGTGAAATGTGAAAGTGTATGACAGCCAGATATAAGCACAGCTACTATTTGAGCATACAAAAATATACTTTTACAACAAAAAAATACCTATGTTGAAGCTTTGGGTTCAGCTCAGCTTCTCACACCCTTCAAAAAATAAAAATAAAAAATAAAAATAAAAAGTTGTGAACACTGTTTTGAAAGCTAAGTGATTTCTCACATTGGCTATATTTATGCCTAATAATATTTTGCTAATTGTCAAAAGTTTTCACAAAAGGTTTTGTGGTGGTGGTGTTTTTGGGTTTGGTTTGGTTTGTTTTTTTGTTAGTTTGTTTGTTTTTTACACAAAACCCATCTTTACCTTCAGACTTGGGTAATAGTGCATTAAAAAGAGGATTTCACTATTCATCCCTTGTCTTCTGTTCATCTCCTATCTTACAAGTTTCATTTGTCAAACCAGAAAGCAGAAAAAATGTCTAATGATTAAGGTAACCAATCATACAACCAAGTGGCAAACAGTCCATAGTTCACACATAAACAGCCTACATACTAGATACAGGGACATTCAACAAATGCCTAAATACTCTTTTCAAAAATTTTAAATTTTTTTTTTAAATTAGGATTTTATCCCTCATTTTCCTTTTTCCATTATTCTGTAATGTTGAAATCCTTATAATAAATCCTGATACCTGCAATTTCTTACATGGTAGTAGGTGTGACAGATTATAAATTTGAAATCCAATAATCATGTATGTTTCTCTGCCACTAAGATTTTAAACTTGAGAAAAGAAGGGTGGATAATAAACCTTTTTTAAATGACAGCACCATGACATACTTTCTGGCCACAGTTGAGTTTTCTTACACTTGTACAACTCATGGACAATATTCCCTGTCATTTTTCTGAAAGAAAAACAATATAAAATAGCACCACCTTGGTTTGGGGGTAAAGATATTCGAGGCCATGTCCCACTCTACAGAAAGGTAGCAGCCCCTGGCTTCCTCAGGGCCACACCAGTTGTTTGATTAGAGATATGTGGTTGACACCATGGTGAATCAGGGCTAGGACTTTGTCTTAAACCCAGATTTCTTTCTAATTCTGATATCCAAAATGATGCACAATGGCATGCTCAGATAACAAAACTGATTTCAAATGCAGACACAGATCATTTCAAATTGGCAAGAGTTTGGGGTTTTATAGCCATTATTTAGTGGTATCTTGTATGTTCTTGTGGCAAATATCAGAGAGACTGGGGAAATTTAAAGGGAGAATGAAAACATGAGCAATAGATATAAGCACTGCAGAATCTTGGCAAAATGACTGGGAGAAGAAGAAAGCTCCAAGACTGAAAAGGAAATTGGAATCATGAACAATAATGTTCATAGTGTTATCCATTGAATTTTGCTGTGTTCAGAAAATAAAGTTTTTCTGTGTTCAGAAAATACATTTTTACATTCTTGAATGTAAATAGTACTGCATCAGGGTTGCCTCACCCCATAATCACTCTCTTGCTAATGACACTAAACTTAACTGCTGCATACGAAATATCATAATGATATTGTCATGAAACACAGGCTAATCCCTTACTCAGTCCTGAATGAAAGAGCTCAAAAAAAAAAAAAAAAAAAAAAGCCAATGCTGAGCTGAAGTACATGTACTAAATGAAATAGTGTCTCTGTAAATGATACTTTAACAAATGCTGCTGGTAGGGAAAACCATAATGACAGAGACCATAAAGAGAGTGATGTGCTTGGACCCAGCCTTCAAAATTGAATATCTTGAGCAATGCACTTCTCTGGAAATTTCATGCATTTTCTCAGCTAATCTCACATCACAAATATCAAGCTTGTCATATTGATTTTAAAGGGGAGGTAAAAAAGTATGGAAAGGTAGCTTGCCTCTGTCAATCCTTCCAGGGTTGCCAGGCAACTTGATGACCTGATTCAGGACAGATTGTTACAGTGACCTGACTAAATACCCAAATCACCTGAGAATTTGTAAAGAAATTTCTACAAATTTGAATTATTGTTGCAATAAATATGTTTCCTGTTTGCCTTTACAAAGTATTATATCTTAAAGATGATTTTTTAATAAAAAACAAAGAATATTCTCTATACCAAATAAAAATAGATAATTATTTAAAGAGGAAGAATGGTCTCTTTGGCACTGTAAACTTTGAGTTAATATTGTTTCCATCTGGAGTGCTAAAAGTGAAATATATAATTAATTTAGTATAACTTTTTCTTGCAACTACGGATTGTTTCTCAGATTTACTGTTTAGGTGGACTGTGTAGGACAGATGTGTGCAGACTAGGCTAAGTTCTAACGAAAATTTTTAGAATAATAATTTTTTCAACAGATGTTGATCTTTATTTTGCTGTAAGTAATGTTTCGTATTTACAGAGTAAGTTTCTAAACTTAAATACTAATTACTAATTTTATTATTTTTTTTTTTTTACTATGGTCAAAGCCTGCTTTCAATCACTTTTTAGTTTTGCCAAATACTAACCATACTGATATTTCATGAAATAGATAAAATCAGGTGAATTGCTATGAAATACCAGCTGAAATGATTTAGCCATATCTGATAAATAGAGGGAATGTATGGATTAAATGGGTCACTTACATCTCTGAATTTTGGAGCAGATAGACAAAGAAAACTATAATATAGATGTGCCTTTTGTGGTTTTCCTTTGAAAATTTGCCCAAATACACCCAGGTTATACATACATGTTCTGCAGAGTAAGATGTGAATGGTTTACTTCTCTGAAGTTCTGCTCTCATGGGATATATTTGTGCCAGTGAGTGCAGGAAACACAGTGCTCCTGTTCACAGACACAAAGACATTAGGAATATTACATCTCCATTACTCTCAGGCCCAGATACATCCCATCAAACAAGGCTTTTAATTTAGGAGCCTAACCTTTCTGGGCTTCACATTCTGTGCATGGAGAGAGGTGCAGAGGACAATTTAGACTACACAAGACTGTAAGGACTTTCCCCATTGACTATAGGGCACCCTAAAACAACTACCCTCCTAGTTCAAGTATGTCAGGTAGATGTCTAAAATACCACCAGATGGACTACTAGTGCCCCATGGATGTCACCATGGCAGCACTGGGGAGGAAGTTGTCTGATTTAAATGGAGAGAAAACTAGAACTAAACCATGATCAGGGGAGTAGGCTAGGAAAAAAGACGAAGGAGGAAGGACAAACACAACTTTAAGCTGTAATTAAGTTTGTTTGAAACTGGCTCTGCAAATGAGGAATCTGATAAAGAGAACAGAGCTTTGGTGGTAAATAGATTTCTTACTATCTTTTTTTCTAGTGGTCCTCTAAGGAGATGTTTGTCTACTGTCCCTGCTATCAGATCTGGAGTAGTATCCTCAGGGATGCTCTGGTGGGAATGGACTGCTGTTCTTGCACTGAGAGGGTGGTGTGCTTGACAGCTCAAACCTCCTTTGTCCCAGTGGTCCCTGAACTTTATGCAGTAAATGAAGTAAGAAGCTGACATTGAATGGATCAATTAACATCTTTTCCAGAGTTTATATTATTTGGGAATACAGAAGAGAGTGATAAAGAATTTCAACAGTTTGACTTTCCATTTGCACCAACAAGCACATGCAAAAGGAAGACACTCAATCTATTATTAACAATGTCTTGTTCTGAAGCACTTGATGCTTTCATAGTTTTCAGACAATTTAGGCATAAGGAGGTGACTCTGAAACTGTATTATACTCTGAAATGTATTGTATTCTCTGTAGAAATTAAGCATCTAAGAGAGGTGTTTGTTATCAAGAGGTACACAAAAGAGTTGAAAATACAGAAGAGTTTGTGAATGATTTGAGGCTGAAGAATGTACTTTGTGATTTGAGGTTGAAGAATGTACTTTACAATTCCAGTAATGTACAGAGGCCTTTGGCTGGGATATGAAACAAAGCACTTCTCCTTAAACACTCCAGGGACTCCACCACCGCCTTGTCCAACCCGTTCCAATGCCAAACTACTCTTTCTGAGAAGAAATGTCTCCTGATTTCCAACCTCCCCTGGCACAACTTGCAGCCATTCCCTCTAGTCCTATCACTGGTTATACGTGAGAAGAGGCCAACCCCCAGCTCCCCACAACTGCCTTTCTGGTAGTTGCAGAGAGCAATAAAGTCTCCTCTGACCCTCTTCTCCAGACTAAACAACCCCAGTTCCCTCAGCCACTCCTCATAGGACTTATGTTCCAGACCCTTCACCAGCTTTGTAGCCCTTCTCTGGACATGCTCCAGGGCCTCAATGTCTTTTCTGTAGTGAGGGGCCCAAAACTGAATACAGTACTCAAGGTGCGGCCTCACCAGAGAGGAGTACAGGGGGACAATCACCTCCCTGGTCCTGCTGGCTACACTATTCCTGATACAAACTGGGATGCTGTTGGCTGGCCTTCTCGGCCACCTGGGCACACTGCCAGCTCATGTTCAGGTGAACACTGACCAACACCCCAAGATCCCTTTCCTCTGCACAGCTTTCCAGTCACTCTGCCCCAAGCCTGTAGCGTTGCATGGAGTTGTTGTGGCCAAAGTGCAGGACCTGTCACTTAGGCATGTTGAACCTCATTCCACTGGCCTCTACCTGTTGATACAACCTGTCCAGGTCCCTCTGTAGGGCTTTCCTACCCTCCGGCAGACTGACATTTCCCCCCAACATGGCATGGCCATCAAGACAGTTTTTAACCCAGGAAAGGCACCCACCTCATTTAGCAGCACAGCCGCATTTTCCTTAGTCTTCTTTTTTTCTGCTGATGTATTTGAAGAAGCCCTTCTTGTTGTCCTTGATGTCTCTTGCTAAATTTAATTCTAACTGGGCCTTGGCCTTCCTCATTGCACCCCTACATTCTCTGACAATGTTCCTGTGTTCCACCCAAGTGGTCTGTCCTTTCTTACACATCATAGAATCGTTAAGGTTGGAAAAGACCTTCAAGATCATCTGGTCCAACCATCACCCTACTACTTCCTTCTGCTTAAGTTTTCCCAGGAGCTCCTTGCCCATCCACACAGGTCTCCTGTCCCCCTTTTACTTGACTTCTTTCTCATAGGGATGCACTGATACTGAGCTTGGAGGAAGTGGTGCTTGAATATTAGCCAACTCTCTTGGGCCCCTTTCCCTCTAGGGCCCTGGCCCAGGGGATTCTTCCAATTAGGTCCCTGAAGAGGTCAAATTTAGCTCTCTTGAAATCCCGGGTTGCGGTCCTACTTTTTGACCTGCTTCCTCCTCGCAGGATATTGAACTCCAACATCTTGTGATCAGTGCAGCCGAGACTGCTTTCAACCTTCACATTTCCAACTAGACCATCTCTGTTAGTACCACGTCCAGCAGCGCCCCTCTCCTTGTTGGTTCACCTACCACCTGCATCAAGAAGTTATCCGCGATGTTCTGCAGTAACTTCCTGGACTGTTTGTTCTGAGCTTTGCCTTCCCAGCAAATACTGGGATGGTTAAAGTCCCCCATATGAACCAGGACCTGTGAACGTGAGGCAACTTGCAGCTGCCTTTAGAAGGCCTCATCCACTTCCTCTTCCTGATCTGGTGGCCTGTAGTAAACACCCACCACAATGTCACCCCTGTTGGCCTGCCTTTTAATCCTCATCCATAGGCTCTGACTCACACTTCGTCCCCTCCTAGGCAGAGCTGCATAGATTCCAGAGCAATGCCACCACCTCACCTTCCTGGCCTGGCCTGTCTTTCCTAAAAAGCACAAAGCTGTTCATGGCCACATTCCAGTCATGAGAGCTGTACCACCATGTCTCATTAACTGCAATGAGATCATAGCCCTGCAACTGCACACATACCTCCAGTTCCCCTTTTTTATTCCCCATGCTGCATACTTTTACACAGAGGCATTTGAGTTGGGCTCCTAATGCGTCTGCCTTTCTGGATGGGACAACTATAACTCATCCACGTGGGCCTACAGTAGCTCTCCTGTTAAGCTCTCTTCTGTCTCTAGGCTCTGCGCATCCTTTGCCAGCTCTGGTATTCAGCTATGTAAGATGCAATGTAAAATGATATGTAAGAGCTTTCAGCCGTTCCAGACTGAAGCTTTCTGTGAGTAGCTTTGTCATGGTGGGCTTCCAGCAGTCAGAAGTTCTTGGCAAAGATCTGATGCAGAATGACATGCAGAGCTCAAAGTGATAATTCATTGAATGACACAAAACTGTAGAACTGCACCTCCCGAAACAAACAAACAAACAAACAAACAAACAAAAAGACTTGGGAATTAGGTAAAAGTAGTGTAATGGATAGTATCACTTTAAAGTAATGCATATCATAGATGTTGACAGGCATCAGAAAACTGCTTAAACAGAAGGTGATTCTTCACAAGGAAAGGCTGGTGTATCGTGTTCTACAAACTTATAGTTGAGACACTAGTTGAGAACTTACAGTTGAGACGTTATCACCTAAAAGTAACAACATATGTATTAATGGAAAATAGGAACAGGAGTGTAAACAAACTTGCTACCACTAGGTCTCACAAGACTTGGTGGTTTTGTGCTTTCAGTTCACCATTTCTAAAGAAAAGGATTATTGACATTTCCTGTTTTCCATAGGGTATGGGGGATGAAGAATGAAAAGCACAATCATAATTGGTCAACAAAATAACTTATTTATTATAAGTTATTATAAGCACCATCCAAAGCTTTTATGGTGGTGATGAGACTCTTGTGATAGTATTGTAATATTTGGTTTTGTACCAGGAGGAAAAAAAATACAGTATCGATGCTTTTTTTTTTTTTCATAGTTATATATCTAGTATTTCTCTAAGACAACTTTTTTACTCTTTTTTTTTTTTTTTTTCCAAAAGCGCTGCACATAAAGACTGGTACTTTAGCATCGGAATACTTATCCAGACATTTAGCAAAATCCTGACAGATTTGGCTGCCTATATTCCTTAATCTTGAAGGAGCAAAGGAAAGGAAGAACACAGTGCTCATATAACTTTTGTTCTCTCACTCACTCGAGACTGACTCTGATTTGTAGCTTACCATAAGGATGTCTTGATGACATAGAGCTAGTGCAGTCAGATTTATTCTCCCAGTTTGGGGAGACATTTGGAATTATTATAGGTTTGGAGTAGAAAAAGAACAAAGACTATTTGACAAAGAACTATTTGTAGAGTAGGCTTCAGTGGATTGCACTGAGAAACTGTTATTAAAAAAATAGAGATGTCCCATAGAGAAAGATTCTGGGCCCACAGTTTTTCAGTTTTGTATTTAGTGGTTAACTAACTCAACACTACAGGGAAAGCTCTGCCAACTGGCTGGAGGAGAGATCATGAGAAAAAGGGTAGTTGGACACCAAAATGGTGGCCAGCTCTTTCTGCTCAGTACAATCTAGTAGACCACCCTGAAAAACAGATCTTGTACACCTTGTGTGCCAATCCAACAGAAACATGATGAGAAATTACAGAAAAAAAAAAGAAAAAAAAAAAAGAAAAAAAAAGCCAAACTTTTGCAAATCAAGTACAGGAAAAAATGTCATTTATAATATTGAGAGAAAGGGAGAGAAAAAAAGACTATAAAATTGATGAGGAAATAGGTCCTGTAAATTAAAAGAAAATTCTTAACCATACCATCCTCAATTTTTTAGTAACCTTTCAAAGAGAGTAATGGGAGCAAGGACCTAAACTGTTTCAAGATGAAGCTTGATAAATGTTTACAAAGGATTGTATGATGTACTAGAGGTATGTTTCATATTCAAAATAAAAGATTGAAATGAGAAACTTTCTTATAGTGGAGTTGAAAGGAATGTAATCAACACTTTTTTAGTCATATATTTATATTGAATTAACTATATTCTAGAGGTCATATGCAAGCATTGAAGAAAATAGTTTTCCCTTTTCCTTGTAACTTGATTTCCTTTCCTCAGGTACAGTAGGGATTAACCACAAAACCAGTTGTTGTGTGAAGTGCTCTGAAACACCCTATAATACTGAAAAACTCACATTTAGCTGATGTGTCCTTCCAGTGCTTGGAGTTGAACTGATTGCCAGATGCTGGAAGAGGAAGCTATTTTCCCAAGGTCAGACTCTAAGCAACCTTTTTCTTTTTTTTTTTTTTTTTTTTTACTCAGGAGCGTGGGCTGTAATTTGTGTGTTCAAGCATATCTGCTGTTCTTCAGTAGCCTACTGGAGATTTTTTCACTTTTCTCCTTCAACACTTCAATACTCATAATAAGTTTGTAAGAATTGTGAGTGCTGTTTGCCTGCTGTGGCATGGGAGGGCAGAAAATAAAATTTCATACCTGTATTGTAAAAATCTGGACTACATGTTCCAGGTAGATTTTTTTTTGGTCCTATATTTTAGGGCACTTCTTGATCATTAGTGGGCAGCCATGAGATGAGGTGGCATTATTATCAAGGTGGGTGTGATTCATTCAGAAATTTAGAATTCTGTATTTTTAATCATGGGCAGTTTCCTGAACTACGTCTATCCCTCACCCTATTAAAAGCCTAAAAGACTTTTAGTAATACCCAAATATGCATATGAATAAATAAATAAATAAATAAATATTAATATTTTCATTTTCTGATATTTTCTGTGTTAAGGGTTAAAAATCATAGAGGTCAATCAAATAATTTCAGGTTCTCTCTGGAAATTATTTCTTTTCATTATTCCTGTGCAGTGTTCAATAACAATCTGGCATTTGCTTAACAAGACAACATCCTTTCTGTTCACAGGTCCTTTCTCTTTTTCAGAAATTAACAGTCTACAAAAGATAATGAGCTCAGTGAATCTTATTAACACAAGTTACAGCTGACTGACAAGTAAGTACATGGCTGTCATGTAATCTAATCATGGTATTATAATTCAATTAACTATTGATTTTAGTTACCGATACGATATTCTAACTGTTGCAGGAAAACATTCAGTATTTGTAAATTTTTTTTGTTGGTGGTGGTGGTGATGCTTTGCTTTTTTGTTTGTTTAATACAATTATACCAGTACCAGACATTAGTGAACTTAGACATTATGGAATTGTATGTATTTTATGTTTAACAAAAATACTGTTATTTTCATATTTTACTAGCTATGAGCTATTCTGAAGTTTCTTCAACTGATCAACCTAATTAGACTTGGAAATGAACAGGGGACTATTTGCTGTTTATTTAACACCTATATAGATCTGATGCTTTCACAGAATCACAGAATCGTCTAGGTTGGAAGAGACCTCCAAGATCATCTAGTCCAACCTCAGCCCTAACACTAACAAGTCCTACACTAAACCATATCACTAAGGGCTACATCTAAACGTCTTTTAAAGACCTCCAGGGATGGTGACTCAACCACCTCCCTGGGCAGTCCATTCCAATGCCTAACAACCCTTTCAGTAAAGAAGTTCTTCCTAACATCCAACCTAAACCTCCCCTGGCGCAACTTTAGCCCATTCCCCCTTGTCCTGTCACCAGGCACGTGGGAGAATAGACCAACCCCTACCTCTCTACAGCCTCCTTTAAGGTACCTATAGAGAGCGATGAGGTCTCCCCTGAGCCTCCTCTTCTCCAGGCTAAACAGCTCCAGCTCCCTCAGCCGCTCCTCATAAGACTTGTTCTCCAGACCCCTCACCAGCTTCGTTGCCCTTCTCTGGACTCTCGAGCACCTCCATGTCCTTCTTGTAGTGAGGCGCCCAAAACTGAACACAGTACTCAAGGTGCGGCCTCACCAGAGCCGAGTACAGGGGGACAATCACCTCCTTAGACCTGCTGGCCACACTGCTTCTTATGCAAGCCAGGATGCTGTTGGCCTTCTTGGCCACCTGAGCACACTGCTGGCTTATATTCAGCTGCCTATCAACCAGTACTCCCAGGTCCTTCTCTGCCAGGCAGCTTTCCAACCACTCTTCTCCCAGCCTGTAGCGCTGCTTGGGGTTGTTACGCCCCAGATGCAGGACCCAGCACTTGGCCTTGTTGAACTTCATACAGTTGACCTCAGCCCATCGCTCCAGCCTATCCAGATCCTCCTGCAGAGCCTTCCTGCCCTCGAGCAGGTCGACACATGCACCTAACTTGGTGTCATCTGCAAACTTACTGAGGGTGCACTCGATCCCCTCATCCAGGTCATCGATAAAGATGTTAAAGAGGACCGGCCCCAGCACTGAGCCCTGGGGGACTCCACTAGTAACCGGCCTCCAACTGGATTTGGCTCCATTCACCACTACTCTTTGGGCCCGGCCATCCAGCCAGTTTTTAACCCAGCAAAGCGTACGCCAGTCCAAGCCACAAGCAGCCAGTTTCTTGAGGAGTTTCTTTATCATTTGTTTCTTTATCATTTGGCATTTGTATAATCATTCATATCTATGGACAATGAATATAAAAGAGGCATGAAGCCTTTTTTTTTTTTCCAAACTGTTCTACCCATTTGGACTAGTGTATATGAACGCACATGGAGTCATAACGCATATGAATCAGGCACAGCATTGCTAGCTGGTCGAGGGAAGGGATTGTCCTGTTCTGCTCTGTCCTACTGTGGCCTCCCCTCAAGTACTGTGTGCAGTTTTGGGCAACACAGTATAAAAATGACATTAAATTACTAGATAGTGTCCAAAGGAGGTCTACAAAGATGGTAAAGGGTCTAGAGGGGACAAAGTATGAGGTCCTGTGGAGGTTAGTTGATTAGTTCAGCCCAGAGAAGAGGAGACTGCGGGGAGGCCTCATGGCGGCCTGCAACTTCCTCACGAGGGGAGCGGAGGGGCAGGCACTGAGCTCTGGTCTCTGGGGACAGCGACAGGACCTGACGGAATGGCATGGAGCTGGGACAGGGGAGGGTCAGGCTGGGTGTTAGGAAAAGGTTCTTCACCCAGAGACTGATCGGGCACTAGGACAGGCTTCCCAGGGCAGTGGTCACAGTATTGAGCATGTCGGAGTTCAAGAAGCACGTGCACAATGCTCTCAGACATAATGTCTGATTTTTGGGTGGTCCTGTGTGGAGCCAGGAGTTAGACTCCATGATCATTGTGCTTCCCTTCCAACTTGAAATATTCTATGATTCTATGAATTCCTCCTCTTTGGACATGGTCCATCATTTAACTCTGCACCAGTGAGTACAGTTCTTAGAGCTCTCTTATAGCAGTATTCCAGACTACTAGTGTTTAAATACTGTTAGAACCGTGCCAGAGACTGAAGGCTTTAGACACTTCCTTTCAAACTGCTGATGCCCGTCTTGAGTTGCTTGGATTTCAGCTTGTGCTGTGTAAAAATTAAAAGTGTACATATTTTGCTTTAGTGTGTATTTTTCTAGCAGTATGAATATCCGTCAGACACTGTTCCCTGAATCTGGTTACACCAGAAGCTTCAAAATCGCAGGGTCTTTTACCTGACAGATATATCAGTCAACGAAAATGACCCAAGCTTGCCAGCTTGCCTGTATACCAGTTATATTAACACTCTGAAAGGACCAGCAAATAATGCAGGTAATTCAAAACAAGAGTCTTTTATGCCTATCACGCATAATTTACATGTATGGAATAGTGTATTAGAATGACTTAGTAAAAAGAAATGCTATTGCAGAGCATTACTTTTTAATGTCATTGTTTACCTCATTTCTTGTTCCAATATGGCCCAAGCCCAGGCAGTTTGTTTTGTCACTGGCATTGCCAGAAGACAGACGGCAAGTTAAATTTAATAAGCAATCTGCCTACTTTCAGGAAAGTAATGCATTATCTCACTCTCACAAATGGGTACCTATCACCAGCTTCTGTGTATAACCATTTGAATGTGAGTGGCATCCTGGCTGAAGAACGCTTCTTCTGTGTAGTCTTAACAGATAAGCAGTATGACTTCAGTATGACTGTTTTGTTTTGTTCTGAATTCCTTTCTAAGGAATATATTCCTTTCTATGGGGACATATCCCCATAACAAGTGAAAGCGGTACAGCTAGGGAAGCCTCCAGCCTCAGTGTCGCTAGCCTGACTGACAGTGAAGAATTGGTGCCAGGGGAGTCTGTTTTGCCCTGTGTAAGCACTCATGGGATGCCTGCTAGCTATGTTCTCAGATAGCTAGCCCACGCAGTCATGTTACAGCAAATTTCTTCCCTAAAATAACTATATAAAAGCAGCTGGGATATGTCTGTAGTTTTTATAGTTTCAGTGCAAGTTGCTGTGTAGAGTTTTTAATTGATATTGTCTAGGATGGGCTGTGATTCTTCAATGGAGAAAGAGTGAGTAAGAGAGGGGACAGACTTTCCCATTCATAAGCCGACTTATTTTCTTTATGTAAGTATACTCAGATTTTGTAGTAATGGTGGAATATAAATATATTCTTTAAGACTTATTATTCACTTTATTTGATGTATGCCTCCAACCAGAACATGTTATGTAAAATAACAGGGCAGTGTGAAAATAAATATAAAAGGTACCTTTCAGCATAGTGGAGTGCAGAAGCATCCCTCCACCTAACGAGATGGCCCTGCAATATTGTCAGCTTGCAGTCACAGCACTCAGTCAAAACCAACACTGCATAGGCAGTCAAACCTTGTTGAAAGCAATCGCTATTTAAGGATTTAACAGCAACACAGAATCATTTTAATTATGCCATAAGAACAAACCCCGATTAAATAGGGCTCTATAATTCTTAATACACTTTACTTTTTTTGTATACCTGAGTTAATTAATAAATTAAAAATCACACTGCAGGACACTGAGAACTGCAGCCTCACAGACAGCTAGATCACCATCTCCTAATCACCCTGTTGTCCACTGCTTCAGTTAAGTGCCAGGCTCCTAGTGCAACCTGTGTGCTTCTGAAGGGTAACAGTGGATGGACACTCAGTCTGCAGATTTTCTTTAGGGGAACAGTCAGAGACAGGAATGCATGGTCCAGCATGTAACACTCTTTGGTACACAGATAGAGCATAGGTCCCTGGAGCAGGACTGTGGGAGACACCTGAAACATTCTTGCTCTCTTGTGTGGATTCATTTAAATCTTATCAGGCTGGTGTCTAAAGATGTTAACCAAGAATACAGAATGGAGGCACCATAAGTACCACATTTCAGTGGTAATCCCCAGTGGGGAGCACACTTTTTATATGACGGCCTTTCAGAACTTGTCCTTCAACAACATGGAGCAGTGACAGATGCTTGCAAAGTATATGGTCACACATAAGGATGCCAGTTGGTGAGGATGGAGTCCCTGAAAGGGACTTTTGCTGCCAGGGGATGTTGCGATACCCAGCATCTCTCACTCTGGGCAATTGTCCACCTGTCCAAAAATGATTTGGCTGCAAACATTCATAGCTTCTTCTAATGACAAACACAGTGAAATTACCACAGCGTCTTGTCAGTTTTCAGGTTCTGCAACCTGGGAAAGAAAGAGGCCAAAAACTGAGTGCTGATATAAAAATTAGTTGAGCTAACCAACTTATTTTTTGAATATGCAATATTCTGGGCATACTGTTCCGATGTGCCTAAAGAAAGCAAGAGAGCAGCACCAGGCAATACTGCAAGGGGCACACGTGTTTTTGTACAGATTCAAAAAACAAAGCTGACAAGCAGACTTGCCTAAATTGGGTGGGTTGGTGTTCGCCCAGAGCTGTCACTAATTCAATGCAGATCGTCTGTGTAATACGAGTGCTTATTTTCAAAAGAAACAGGGTGGAAAAAGTGTGTGCAATTCTCATGAGAGTCTGATTGCAAAAGGCATGGTTGGAGCTGATTAGCCTGTTTACCCTGCCAGTTTTCACACACAGACAGATAGGCAGTCTCATGCATTTCCCCAAGCAGATTCTGGAAAAGGCTGATGAAGAAAATGAAATCCGGTTTAATTTCCATTTTTTACTCAGCCCGTTGTTGCACAGAGGGATAGTGCTTCAGCTGGAGATCTCTTGTCATAAGTGGAAAAAAAGGACTAATTCTGATACAATCTTTGTGACATATCAGTAGTTCCTGAACTTACTCCCTCATTTTGCCTGCCAGGGCTGAGATTTTTGATCAATTGGTCACCGTGCAAAATCAATTTGCTTTTTCCTTCTGCTTTTTACTGTTGCTTTGCAAGTGGACTTGTTTTTTTTTTCCCATTGCATTTTAAGTTACTTACAACTTTAATGTTACCTACAGAATCTTTTTAATCTTTGGGTACTTGCAGAATATTTAATTTAATGTCAGGAATAGAAGTTTTCCTTTCTAAATTGTTTCCATTGCTCTGGTGGCTCTAAGTCACATCCTGCCTTCTCCCCTGGACAATCTATGGTCTCTTTTCAAGCCTCAGATTTTTCCATATTTTTACTTGTGTTGTTGCTTTTCTTTAACTGAAACAGCTGTTTTCTTTTCCTAATTTTAAATTGCTATTCACTTTTCTGTTATAACTTGAGGTTTGAATTTGGTTTCAGAGTTCAGCATGTCAGGCTGCCCAGGGATTCAAAGGTAGCACAGGGAGAAATGCATCAGCTCTGGGGGATTCCCTGCTGTTTGGACTGATTTTCCTGAGACTACTTACAACATTTTTAGGACTACAATATTTAGTATCCCTGGGATAGGTGAAAATTTATGTTTGTTTTCATTGTTTTTTAATTGCTAAAGAGTTGTAAAGAAGTGTCATGAGTGGGATACATCTTACCAAATATCTGCCATCCAAATTTAGGTATCTAATCTAAGCTAGTTTAATTTTCTGCTCTAAATTAGAAAGAGAGACAAGTACCTCCAGACAGCAATATACCCCATTTTCATTCTCTCTCTGCATCTTATTGGGTCTTGGGAAGGTCAATGTAAACTAAACATAGTTGAGGAATTTGTAACTGTAGGAGAAATCATCAACAGGAAAATATATAGCACCAAGGAATCAGGCCTGCCAGCTAGGACATCATCAGGCATTTCAAAAAAAGCAAAAAAAAAAAAAAGAATTGCATGGTAGAGCAAGCAAAAAAACAGTAGGCAAAAAGTACACCTGATTCTGATTATACTGGAGTGTTCTGGCACAGTAAAAAAACTTCATAGAGGGTGTAAATATAGTTTACTCCCACAGGAAGGCTCTTTTACCCCTGTTTGCTTCAGATGTCATCTAACTTGAGTGAAGATGCCGTAAAATTGAAAACTGAGGAATGTCTTTTTAAAAGCAGATTATTTTATGTGTTTACTGCATATTAAACAAAATACATATAAAAAAAAATACTCCAAGGCAATTTCAGCATCTACAATTGATATCTTAGGACAAATTGGCAGCTACAAATTGCTCGTTGCCTGTCTAGTGCATAAGCACATTCTTAGAATGGTATTTACTTAGGCATGAAAAGTATCCTTCCTAGAAATAACACGATTATGCAAATAGTGTCTTGACAACTTTTCACTCTAAAACAGACATGCAATTAATGTTTCTGAGCTATTATCTCCATGACAATATTTGGGAAATACCTAATTTATAACCAAAGAGGTTTAGGACAAGGTCTGTAGTGCAGGGACACCCCTGTAGCAAGGAGGCACCCTGGACATATCCCAGAACTTTAATTTGTAGACTGCTGTGTGCACCAGAACCTGTTTTAGTTGTCTTGGCTCCTACAGATTGGATTATGGAATTATTTATGCTCCTCCAAAAGTGATATAAAGGACTGTTCTAAGTAGGGAGATGCCTAGTGTTAATATAGTCAACATGCAGCTGATTGCAGCTAGAAAGTAGGAAAAACTATAGCTACCAGAGGATCCTCATCTCCCTGTAGTGTCTTGGCACCTCATTCAGGGAAGATTTCTTTTTGTTCTGAGTCCTTTTCCTGATTTTTACAATTATAATAGGTGAAAGTAGGGTGGGTGTCAGATGCAAGCCCTCCCATAACAGGCATTTCCATCTTCTGGTGATGGGAAACCACTTCCTCTGTTGCACCAGATGAAGGACCATCTGACAATATTAACCTGGAATGAAGCAACTTGCAGAGAGAAGTTTCAAAAAGCCGTTTTACAGGCCATTTGCTGGCAGTAGGGGTGAAATGTATCACTCTTAATGCTCACTTTGCAGCTATTAAACCACAGAAGAAAAAAGGAGCAAACAAAGAAATCTAGACAGGAATGCATGTATGCATGCTGAGATGTTGTAACTGCAATTACAGTTTACCGAGCTGAGATAGGCTTGAGAGAAGTGTGTTTTCTGATTTCTGATCCTAGAGTTATTTTGGACTTTAATATTAAGCAATATATATATATATGTATATATATACAATTCATAAATATTTATATACTTCTAGAAGTGTGAGGTCTGGATTTCATGACTATCTATTTCCAAGTTCCCTGTTCCCTAACTGCTTAGCTGATACATTAGGCTTTCAGAAGGATTTTTTTTTCCCTATGTGAGCACCTCCAAGGACCTAGGGGGAGGAATATGTAGTTTCTGGTTCCTACCTAGCCTAAGGAAGTGTTAAATGCCTTCTGATCAACCCTTCCAGAACAAAGCAAATTCTGAATATCTGTCTACAAATGTGTACTTCTAGGTATGCAGGGAAACTCAGAGTTAAAGACAAAAGTGGAATCTTTTTCAGAGTTCAGACATGTCAATGTTTGAACTGAATGATCTGTTTTGAAATGAATGGCTGTACCTGAGTTCATGATTTTCATACATGTCCATTCTGTTTTAGATACTAAAGTTTTCTTGGGTGTTAATCTTTGATACTTTCGTCCCCGCTACACTCCAATATCTTTGCTGAAGATCTGAGACACTGCAACCAAATTATTTTAAGAAGTTATATAACTGTATTGCACAGCTAACTGTACTAAGCAGTTTTGCTAAATAACATGTGAAGCTTGCTGTGAGTCAGATTCAGATGCCCTCTCTCATGTGGAATATTTCCGTGCTGCACATCTAATTAGAAATGCCCAGACTAGCAGTTTGTTCAGTTTTGTTCAGTATCCTTATTTTGAATAGGTACAGAAGGTGCTGATACATGATGTTCAAATACTTTCCCATAGGCAAAGGATGGCAGTCATCTCAGTATCCACGGTGTAACATGCATTTACAATTCCCTTGTATCAGCCCTCCTAAGGGCTGACAGGTAATGAGGCTCTTTGCATATGATCTTGTGCATTTCATTATTGTCACTAGATTCTAATAATATTCAAATGTGGGATAACAGGTACAAGGAATTTTTAGCCACATTGCAAAACATTCAGAAAATATTTTGGTCAGGAACCTCAGTCTGCCACTGCAGCTGCCTTTAGTTTTTCTGATTACCTGGAGTTTCAGACATGAGTGCAGCTGACACTTTCTCAGTTAGGAATAGAAATGCTAACCAGTCTTGTGATTTTATTTTTATTCCTTCATTACATTTTTTTCAGCACCCCTTTCTCTTCACTATCCTATTGAAACAGTTAAGAACCATGATGTGTATCTTTCAGAGGCATTTAACATTAGGAAAGCAACCATAGCAGGCCCAGTAAATGCAAAAGAGGGGCAGGACTTCACTTTGCACTCATATATGCAATCACAAAAAATATGGGACGAGAGTAAATGCAGTCTGAACCATCCATGTTACTGGTTCTCTTTGGTTAAAGGCCATTTTGGTCTTTAACTATCTGGTTCTGACAGTTTTGCTGGGACTTCTGAGGCCATGCCCAATTCAGCCAGTCTTCTGGAACAGCTGAAAGTATAACTATACACAGTTTAACTACAAATGGATGAGATAAAAAGGTGAGAAAATTAGAGCTGGTCTTTCCAGCCCAAGAAGTCAGGCATTTGTTCATATTCTTCTCAAGGCAGGTGCAGGAGAATTGCAAAGGCAATGTCAAGGTTTCATTTAACCTGAACGATGCCTAAATACCATCAAATGTAGCTGCTGGTCCCAACGTCAAAGCACTCACCCAGCAAGACATGGCTGATGAGCAGGGCTATGCTGCATGCTCCTGCAGGAATCTCTTGGGCTGGGCCACCCCTGCACTGTACTGTGGAGAAAGTGAGACTGATGCTTTCACTAAATTCCTTTTTATATTATCAACATAGTCCTTTCCTAATGAAATGTTAGTGTGGGTGATCTGTTTTGTTTGTTGTTGTTGTTGTTGTTGTTTAAGAGAAACAAACAATGAAAGAAAAAAAATAAAACAAAACATTCTTGTATTATGTTTCTACCACATACTCTTCCACTTCAAGCACTGAATACAGTTGTCTTTGAAGGGACATGCAATACATAATCTAATGAAGGTTTTGGTAGGAGAGCTACAGAATTGTTGTCTCACATCTGCAGATACAGCCGGTGTAATAAAATGTGGTATGCATCTATGCTTTCTATTTATGAGATGCTACAATGTTATCAGCTCCATTTCAGAAGGCTTGTTGGGGTCTGAAACAAGTATAGCTAACCAGCAGGCAAGTGTCTGCAGCTGTCTAGAAGAGTAAGTTTCAGTACTAGCAATCCTGTTTCCTGAAAGCTTCTCTTTTATGAGGAATAAAAACGTATATTATTATCCTAGAAAGCAAGAGAAAGTAAACGCAAACATATTATTTTCCATGAGCAGTGTAAATATTACTGTGCTCCTGTACACAACTGTCCAAATGCTTACTGAATTCTATCACTGAAAAGATCTTCTAAGTGCCTAAAGAAGTTTATGTGCAATTTAATAGGATCAGTATTAGCAGCATTAGCACTGATACTTAAATGGGAGCTCTGATACAACCTTAAGCTCTGTGAGTCCTGAAGATAATACTTATTACAACAATATGAGTATCATCTTCAATGCCATTAAAATAAAATATGAATACACATCAATTTCAGTGTCAGGAGACATACTGTAAAGATCAACAATAATTCAACTGAAGATCTCTTTGGAAGCCTATAAAGCCTGAATACTGCAGCACGAGCTATACAGAAATTAGAACTCTTTGAGTAGTACTTATGCATATAGAATGTTGTTATTTTTTGTCTTTCATTTTTTCTAGAGCATTCACAAGGCAATTCTGCGATTTAAAAATTCATTAAAGTGAAGTGCATCTCAACACTGTACGAGCATAAGGATATTTGAAAAGTCTTTAACACTGTTATTTGTGATATGAATTTCAAACCTGCCTACCTCAGT
Organism: Anser cygnoides; assembly: GCF_040182565.1. NCBI lineage: Eukaryota > Metazoa > Chordata > Aves > Anseriformes > Anatidae > Anser > Anser cygnoides. The sequence continues at coordinate 104,599,252 of NC_089875.1, forward strand.
TCTTTGAATACTGCTCAGACATGGTATAGCTGAACCAAAGTGCTCAAAGGACAAAAGAGTGATACTTATTGGCAGATTCTGTCTGGTTTGTGCCACTCCAGTAATGCAAGGAAATAGCAAATCTGTTGTCTGTTGTGCTGTAGCTGTCAATAATTGCTTTATGGCTTCAGAATAGCACAAGGTAGATTAAGAGTTGTTGAATATGGCTCACATATTCACAATTATTCTTCATTACCCTCATTCAGCTTTAAAGAAAATATACTAACTGTAGCCAGGCTATAATAAAACTACCAGAGTTATCCAGTGCTGAAGCAATCATTCTTTTTAATAAAAGGTCTGGCAATAGTTCTTACCAATAGTTCTTACCACTGGTACCCAAAGTAAGTGCTTAGGCTCATTAAGGGTCTAATTGTATCTCTGGGAGAATGAGCTGCTTTCTACATGTCAGCTGATCAACAGGAACTGCGTCTGCATTCACATTTACTGTAAACACTTCTGCAAAGCTGAACCTTGGAGTGTTTAATATATCTTACCATGGCCATGAGTTATGCACCTCCCGGACCTGGCTCCCACAAGCCTTCCAACACGTCCTCCAGCACCTGTCCAGCCTCAGCAGAGGCACTCCATTGAGCAGTAGGGGCTGTGGATGACTCTGCCATCCTGCCCCCCTGCCTTCCTCATACACATGTTCACATGATGGGGCGTGCAGTGTTACCCATGCCACCACAACCAATCATTTTGTGTTCTTTTACATCCTAACTCTTCAACTATTTGTCAATACTGGGATATAAGGTTATTTCCTAGAAGAGTCATGTTTTCTAAAGATCATCAGTTCTGCCAGACCTTAGCTTTTGAAGGTGGAGCTCCTGAGAAAACAATGTCCTGGCTGAGTGAAATGGGCTTGGTCATGTGCGTCCCTTAAGACTATCTGGTAACAGGTCTCATTAGGCTATGGAAATATAGGAGGATTAATGTTATTGGCTAAGAAAGGGTCTGAAAGATCTGTAGGGCACTACTGGTTATCTTGGTGTGACTCAGGGATGATGCTACCAGAGCAGAAATGTGGGAGACAAGGGATTTGAAGCAAGGAAGCATTGCATTTGGCAAAGGTATAAATCTCTGTAGTAGGAGTTGTTTTAGAGTGAACCAATGAAGTGGAACATTCCCTGGCGTGGGAAAGGTTTTGGAAGAGAAGGCAATGGTTAAGGAGATCTTTGAAAGAAAGGTAAAGTTTGGAGGAGAGACTTCATAGAAAAAAAGAGACAGAGCACACTAGGGGAGAGAGATCACAGCTCTAAGGGACTCGATTTTTTGGACAGCCTACTGCCAGAAAGGTCAGAAAACAGCAGAAGGTCCTGGACTACAAGAAGCTCACTGTCATCATTTAGTGAGCAACCCATTGGTTTAAAGGTGGGGACAATCTCATTGAACAGTATAGCTCTCTCCTCTCTTTCCATTTAAGTTACTTAATACACTCCTGCCACATCTTTACTTTGTATTCAAATATAATAGTTCTGCTCAAAAACAAACAAACAAACAAACAAACAAAACACAATACAAATGGGTTTGATAGCAGTTGCAATGCAGTGTTTAGATGAGGAAAGACCCCAATGTGGTTCAGAATTAAACCTGAATGGCAGATTTGTCACCAACCAGTGAGTTTGTGACAAATTCAATATTGAAGAACTCATGAAATATTGAAGTATATGAAGAAGAATTCATGAGTATTTCTTTATAACAGTTACACGTTTGTTCTATCACAGATGTTTTGTTATGTATCTTCCATTTTCTAGTGAAATATTTCCAAGTTCTAGATTGAAAGGACTTCGTTCATATGTCTTATTCATTTCTCTGGACTGTAATAGCATTTGCTTCGCATTTTAGCATGATTAGAACACACCAGCATGAACGCAGTGTCAAGAGGTCTCTACAGGTGATTTCTGCAGAAAACCAAACCACCTCTACTACCACCCCAGACTCTGAGGGGATTTCAGAGTACAGGATAAATTAACCTGTCTTATTCTGCATGCTTTGGGAACATAAATTTTGACTACAGAGAAGGGTTTGGCAAAGCCCCTCTTAAGGTAGCCCATTCGGTTGTCAATTTTCCTGAGTAGGCAAGCTCTTTTCATGGGTAACTTTCTGCTGTATTAGATGCCGTGACTAGGGAATTAATTTTTACACATGCAGAGATCAAAAGTGTCTGCAAGGTCAGAATGTAAATAAACAGAATTTATTTATCTCTTTTCCATCATCCCATTCATTCACCCTTCTTATGGATTAATGAAGTATCAATGGAAGGATTAACAAAGAGGCAAACCACACTATGGCAGTGGCATTCTTGCAGTAAGGAACACTGAAAATTTCATGAGCAACAGCTTCCATACTACCCTGAAAAGCTACATCCTTCTGGAATTCCAATGAGTCAATGCTTATTCATCCCTTTCTAATGGTACACACACTGTAACTCCAGTTACTACAAATTCATATCATGGGAAAAGACAAAAGCTGTTTCTAAAGACCAGGAAGCAATTTTCCCTGCACGTGTCTCACGGCAGCTATGCAAATTAGGATTATATTGCTTGTGTTAATATGAGGTGATACGAAATATATTTGGGGCTCTTTCAGAGATCCCGTAGTACATCCCTCAGTCTAGAGGCAGAAATTTAACTTTTGCTGCAATCATTATTTTATTATTAAAAGTGTATGTGTCACTGATAAGAGGTTAAACAAGGCTAGTAAATGAGAATCTCAAGTTGTATTCTGTACTGAGTTTTGCTCAGCAGAGAGGTTTGACATTTCTGCTGATGTCAGCTGCCATGGTAGACCCTTGTCATTTGTACAGAAAAACAACACCTCATTACAAAGGGTATAATTTTTTTCCATTCTCTTTTAATCTCACCAATTATAACCCACATTTACAGTCTAACTGAATGACACTTTGTTCAAAACATGCCAAATTGTGCTGGCTTGGGATCATATGTCAATGCAACTAGAACAAGGTTGAAACTAACAGATAAAATATTTTGATATATAATCTGGAAAAAAATCATGAAACCTGTGAGACGACCTTTTGAATAGTGTTGTAATGCTGGTTTCTTATACAGTGAGTGAAAAGACTGATATAATATCATATATATGTCAAATATATCCATTTTTCAATCCTGGGAATATAGATCTTGGCAGAACAGTGGCTTTTATTATACTACTTGGTACAAACAGTACTTAATTGTCTCGAAATGTACATTGAGAACATTTTCTCTGAAGCTGTTCAGGGAAGACAGAAGTCAAGACTAACAAAGGTTATTGCAATTCCTAAGTCCTGCAAAAGGACAATAGCAAACCACCTCTAATAATCTTCCTTGATGTCCTGTCAGTTTCAAGAGGTTTCAGGGCAAGGTCCGCTCTTTCAAGACTGGTTTCCTTAGCAGAAGTTCTGTGACCATATGTCCTGCATGAAGATACCCAATACCAGTATTAGTCATATTGTGAAACTAGTCACTCTGGAAAGTGACTCTGATTATTAACACTACACTAGAGGTTTGGAATAGGTATTTTTCCAGTTTGAGGGAAGTTCATCCTGTACAAAAGGACACTAGATGTATGATCAAGCTACTAGAGCCCCTCAAGCAAGTTCACTTTAGTTTTTAGGAAAACTGTTAACATCATTTTAACTGCTGCTGATTCAACCATGAAGAGGTAGTGCAATCCTTAAATCATAAACTGCAGAGATATGGTCACTATAATTTTGGAGCAGCAGCGTTTGTGCTTTTGCACGTTGTTGAGTTAACAGGGCTGTTGAGGGAAGCTTAGAGCAAAGGGGACAGGATAGGGTACAAGATAAGTGCAGTCTGATTGATGGTAACTAAATGAAAAGACAAGTTATACTTCCCAAACTGTGTATGAAGAAAGTAAAAAAAGGGAGTTATCTTTTCCTTCCTGATGAATGGTAGGTTTTACTTGCTTCATTTGCAGCCTTAAACAAAGGAAACAGCTGGACTTTGAGCTGAAATTCTCCTCAGTATCACTTTATCCTGTCTGAGTATTCCCCCACATGCATGTTCTCTTGGATTGATCACATTTCTCCTTCTCCTTCTCCTTAAACAGTACTGGGATAGCTAAGGCAATTTCACAAGCAGAATGATTTATATTGTGTCCCAAACCAAGAGTATTCACAACGTACAAGTTCTGGACATTTTCCCTGGTTAGTGCTTGCTGTTATCTCATAGGCAAAATAAAGCTTTCCAACACCTCACCAAAGGTATCTGCACATTGGTGAGCAGCAACAAAGGTTAAAGGTTCTGAGAGGGATAGAAGAAATGCAGATATTTGAAGGAGTAGTGAGACTGAGAGAGGATGAAAGCAGTGAATAGGGCAGAAGTGAGGCAAGGGGTACACAGCAAATGTTTGAGGCAGGCCAGAGAGATGTAAATGTAGGTGGATGCTTTCCTGCTGCTCTCCATGGATCCTGACAGCAGCACTGGACCCATCCACACAGCCCTCCTTTCCATTCATTCCATTAATCACTGGCTGCCACTGAGTGTGAAGCACAGAACGAGAGGGGTGCTCTCATTAGCATGTAGCCATCCTTCATTTCAGTTCTCACTGCCAGTCACACACATCAATCTGAACAAGCAGTACTCTACACCTCAAGGAAAAAAGCATGAGTTGGGAAAGTGAAAAAAAGAAAAAAGAAGAAAAAAAAGATTTCTGATGACTGTGGAGGAAGATAAAAGGAGACGAGAGGTGATGGTTGCGGAAAGGACATAAAGCAGGGACAAAACCCAATTTTCTCTGCAGGATGGTGCAATCTATTAAAATATTTTCTGTTGGAGTCATGGTTAAAATCTATCAAGCTAAGAGGTGTTTGTTTTGGTTTTTTGTTTTGTTTTCTTTTGTTTTTGTTTGTTTGTTTGTTTTTTTCCCCATATTAGTGGTTTTCTTAAATTCTTGGCGAGGGTTAAGAGCATTTTATTTGCAGGATATCGTCTTTTCATAAATGTGGCTAACTCTTGCCAATAGCTACAACTGGGATGTAGCCAGGCTTCCTATATGAGGGGAAGAAGTCCAATTTGTACCATTAAGAGATGTGAAGTGGTGTTGTTGTGGCACCCTTAGAGTTTTGAAGGTCTTGCACTGTCTCACAGGTCAACTCTTATTCTCCTGATGGCATCTGCATTTAAATTTATAAAACTGTTTGGTTATAATTTACAGGGCTTACACCGTATCCAGTTGTAGTTATGCCCACTTAAAGAAAACATGCAGCTGATCTTTCTGTTATTAAAGACTAGACTACAGCCAGGGAACTGGAATGACAGGTTTCAGTTTTGAATATTGTTTAATATTCAACAAAAATTGAATATTAAAAAAAATATTGTTTAAAAATATTGTTTTTTAATTTTGTTTAAATATTGTTTAAAAAGTAGTTTGTTTTAATATTGTTTAAAAAGTAGATCAAATATTAAATGGCTATTTAATTCTCCCAGCAGTACAAGAATTCTAAAATATATGAAATCTGAAGTATTTTTTCTGCTCATAAATTTCTTGTTGTTCATGTCACCAGTTCCGTATCATTTATCCTGCACTTGGCTGTTAACTGAAGTGTCTCATACAGCTCACTGACTGATCATATGCCTCAAAAAATAATCTACTCTTTTTTTTTTTATTTTTCCTTGATTAGTGAGATTTGTACACCATTAATATATAGGCCTGTGACAAGAAAAATGCCAAAGAACTTTGAGTGGCTACAGGTGTTTTTGTTGTTGTTGTTTGTTTGTTTGTTTGTTTGTTTAAGTTAAAATACAAAATCAAAACATTTGCTTTTTCTTAGAGCCTGAATTTTGTATTTAGTGAGCCCATTTTATATTATGTTGGTAGTATAAAGTTGTTTTATGCTGAATTCAATTCAATTTGTCTTCTTGAAAGACAAGTACCCCTCTGGTTGAGTGTGAATGAGAATCTTATCCAATACATATGTGTATACTTTGAATTTTGAACTTACAAATGAATGTGGTGATAAGCACCAAGCCTCAGATTATCATGCCTCGAGGACCTCATAGTTTCCTTTAATGTTTTATTATCTCTGCCTCAGAACTACAGGCACTGGTCATCCACCAATACCTCAGCAAGCAAATCAATGTTAAAACACAATAAAAAAATTTGGAACTGCCACAAAGAGCTTCCACATTAGCTGAACACAAAGTTCTGTAAAGAATACTCTAAATTTCTTTTTAATCATATGAAAAATTGTGAAGTAGCCATGGCTTACTTGATTCCAGTGGACTTTTTTTCTTTTTTTTTTCCGCATGTATTTCATGTATCCCATTGGCGTAGTTGTGTTTTGCTTACAGTTTCTGGCCCCTTGAGTTTAGTTTCACGGTCTTCATTCAGTGATGTGCTAGCAGAAATTCATATTTTTCATTCTTTCTATCTTGTAAGTAAATGACTAAGTAGTTTACTAACAGATAAATATCCTAATTGATTTCAGAGGGATTTATGTGTTTGTAATTAGTTACTGAAGTTCACTTCATAAATTCTAACATGCTCCAAAACTGACCAAAACTTTTTTTTTTTTCAATAGAAGCTAATGCATAGTGTAGGATATAAAAATGGCAATGAAGTAGGATTTATGTTTGCATGACTCAGTGTGACTATATTCATGTTCATAATTCAGCAAACTTGAGAAAATACCTCTCCCATGACCCTGCCACAACACATTGGCAGCTTCAGTATGAAACATGCATTCCTGAGCCTGCAGGTGATTCTCACTGCAGAAGATCACATATTCACAACTACCCAGGAAAACCTGAGAACTGGTAAAATGGAGGATAAAATACAACTTCAGAAGATTATTCAAAGGAAGCCACTCTACAGTCAAAATCCTCAGACTAGATTTAAGGTTTGAAGAAAGGCAATTCACCTCAAATAGGAGCAAATAAAAGATACTTTAAAAGCATAGGATTAAAAACTAGACATAAAAGAACAGTGATACCCTCTTTTCAAGTAATAGAACAAACTATATTATGAGCAGCATTTTGAAGTGTACATCAAACTGATTTTTCCCCCTTTATCCTTTTTAATCTCTACCAGATGCACTTTAAATTCAAGTTTTACATTCCTAACCATAACTTGTCTGGACACACAGAAAGAGCATTGAGAGACATTAGTGGCATTCCTTTTCTTTTTCTTCCTCTGTCACTTTATTTTTTTACAGCTGCTGAAAGCTTATCTTCTTAAGATTCCCAGTTTTATAGATTGGGTTTACTTTATTTTCATCCATGTTTTAGGCTCAAAACATTTCCATACCATTCTTCTGTGGGATGCTCACTGTGAAAAAGATGTACCACACACACAATTTTATATATAAATGACCCCAAAGACAATCTGACATGATTGTTGTTGGCATGGTAGAAAATATATTCACAATGCTATTTTAAAGTTTAAATGACAGAACATATCGTGATTGAAATCTCCAAATGAAAACGCTGTAGGTGGAAAGAAGGGTTTTCATTAAGACACACCAATACTCAGTAGCACTTCTTCTGCATTGATCCCTCAGGGTCATAATTTGCTCAGGAATGATGAAATGCAGTTTCCTTTCCCATAAATGTTTTAGGCTTTTTTTTTCTTTTTCTTTTTTAAGAGATTGTCAGTAATAATTTTCTCTTTTACTCTTTCCTTCCCCTCCCTTCCACCTCATTTAATTGTGGGTCACGATGGATTTGCTGTTTACACTTTTTCTTTTAATTAGAACTACATACATGTGAAGCAAAATATTGTGCTACTAGTGTTTTTAATTTGTTTGTTTTTTCCATTCCAAGGAATGCCCATGACTATTATCATGCAGTAGTAGAGTCTCTAGAATAGGCTGGGTTTTTTTGTATTTTTTTGGTTGTTTGTTTTTTCCATTAAGGCAGCACAATACTTTCTAACGATGTTTAACAAATTCTGGACAGTTTCAGCAAATGTCTGCTGACCCTATGTTGCAAACATAGGAAACATTCCATGAATTATAAAAGGCAGAGCAAATTTTATTTTATTATTTTATTTTATTTTATTTTATTTTATTTTATTTTATTTTATTTTATTTTATTTTATTTTATTTTATTTTATTTTATTTTATTTTTTCCTGCAGGTAACAACCTGGCTGTTTGTTATTTATTGTGAATCTGTTCAGCAGGGTAAACAAGAATAATTGCATTTTTAAACATTGTCAAATCCACAAAACATAAAAAGTGCAATGCATATAATGTTGCAAATAACTCTCAGTGAGGAAACTCTAGGATAAATGGTACAAAATAAACCCCTCAAACATTTGATTAATCAACTCCATTCCCCTTTTCCCCTCATCTTTCAAATTCATGGGCAAATGACATTTGCCTTTCCCCGGCATGCACCTCTCCATTAAACCAGGGAGTTTGCCTGGGGCCATACCTATATATCTGATCCATGCATAATGAAGCATGAAGCTGCCAATTGTAGAGAGCGTCTGCTGTGTCAGAGACTGATAGGCATTTCATTTGCTGAACTCCCAAGGGCCCTCACACATCTCAGGGTTCATGTAGTATTTATTTTAGGCACTTACATTTCTCATCTGTGAACTTCACACCATATGTAGAATGAGTAACACAAGCTCTACATGAAAAAGCTCTCCAGGTAGTTTTAAATGTAACTCAGTGGAGTGGGTACACTGTGGGCTTGAAAAATAGGCTTGCATGGGAAATGAAGGAATATTAAGCTTTGTCCATACAACAGCTGTCTGAGTCTTTCACTGGGTAAGAATGGTCGTATTCTAATAAGACCACCGCTCTACACTTCCATTGCATAAATTGTTGTGTGGCACGTACTCTGTGGATCTACATTTTTTCACAAATTATTGCTTCTCTGCTATACTGTCTACAAGGAAATGCTCATGTGCTTTCTAAAGTGCAGTCTTGTTAGGTCTGAGGCTCACAGTCAGAGGGAGCCTGATGGATAGCTAGCCCATATGCTGTGCATCTTTGAAATCTGAAGGCTGAAAAACAACCCTGAAAGGATTGCTTTAGTTCTCAGTATCTGACCTTACAGAATTATTAATGTGAATGTATATCTGTTTATTTTGCTGCAAGGCATCTGGAAAATTTTTCATATGAAATTCTGTCTTTTAGTATTAACATGAGGGAGAATAATAAAGAGAGCGAAGTGAAAGAAATGTGTACTTGCTATAGGTTTCGTTTCTGAATAGGTGTTTTTAAGCATAACAAAACCTTTGATATTTGCTTCTCTATATGTACGCGAGGTGATTACAAGAACCTTATGAAAAATCTTTGCATGTAAACATTCACAGGGGACACGCTCCTAGGACAGGATGATGTAGACTAGACAGTAAAAATGACCTATAGAAAATAGATCTGTTTGGCTGCTGGGAATTAAGCTTTTTTCTGGGAGGAGATAAATACCATGTCCCCAGTCAGAAGTGTTTAAACATGCACATAACATGAAGTCTTTTGCTGTTTCAGTGGTTCCATTCCCAGATTACTCTAGTTGAATTAAATGCTTTTGTAGGTGCAGGCCGTGACGAGACTGGACCCTCTGCTGGTTTGAAGTGCCTTTAATGGAGCAACGTCAATTTAAAACAGGAGTATTGTTACCCTGCAATTCCACCTTCATCTGTTTGTAACAGTCTGCTTTCATTGGTGCTCTCAGTGTCCAAACTTCTTTTGGGATCAGCTTTCTCTATTTTGGCTCTTATTGAAGAGGACTCTTACTTTTTTATTATTATTTTTTTTTTACCTTTACAAATCTTCAAAGGCCTTTTCTGTGGGTGTTACATGTCATGTACGATTCATAATAGGCAATGCTCTGAATGAGACAGTTCACTACTATTAAGCTAATGAAATACAAAGTGTAAGTGGTTTCATTATGCCAGCAGCAATTCTTTCTTACATTTCATTGCAACGCTTATTCGGTAGTATGTTGTACAGTAGGAAATTCTATTGATTTTTTTTTTTATTATTATTATTAACTTTGAGCTGTAAAAAGACATAACAGAACCCTACTCCATGTATATATAATCTTGAAAACAGGCTGAATGAATAGGGTTGCCTGCATGGAATTAGGGTATTACAATAACGAATGCAATCATGTTGTGAAAGGCTTTTTATATTGTTCATGGTCACACAAGAGTGCAGCAAAATTTCTCTGGCAAGTAGCATTTTGGCATTTTCTGGCTTTCAAATTCCTAATCACAACTTTATCTTAATGTGAAGATTTTATTTCCAGTACATTATTTATTTGTTTGCACTTATAAGCATATGCTGAATGTTTAAAAATATATATATATATATGTACAGTTCATTAGCATGGCTGAAATTAAGTAGGTGTTATTGACAGAAGAATAATTGTGCAGTGGTGAATTCAGTTCCTTTCATTGCAGCTGCTGTGGGAAAGCTGTAAGCTGTCTTTAAGCTGCCTTATTGGTACAAATACATGCATGTGCAGGTGTCTTCGTTTATGTGCATACATAATATATGCAAGAAGACAGGTACTGCATGTATGTGTATACCTACTTGGCCTGTGGCCATGCACATTTATTTTCTTTAATTGCCATGTTCAAAAGGCAGAGAAAGGCACGTGAAGGAAAGACGCAGACATCTCCTGATTCATGTGTCATCTACGACGCAGCTGACTGCATTGCAGGTCTTCTCCTGCTGCCAGTGGAATTCAACCATGATGAGGAGGGACCACCCTCTAATGGAGAAAAATAGTATTTCGGCTTCAGGCCTCATTTGAATATTGGCTTTCAGCTTTGCCTTTGTAGCATGGCTGCAGCATGACGCAGTGAAGCAGAGACCACACAGTACCTTAGCACAGAAGGGGCAATTTACAGACAGCTGGCCCGAAAATGTGTCAGATGCTTTCCATTCAGACTGCTCCCATGACTTTAATCCTGTGGTGTAGAACCTCATTTCTGAGTTTAGTTTTTAGTCAGTTTGTATTTTATACATGTCAACAAGCATTTTAGACGTGTAAATACTAGTGGCATAAATAGACATTTCCCCTCTAAATCTCACCAAGAAAAGCAGTGCTCCTAGCAAAGAAATTTCATAGTCAGGCAGTTGCAGCACTCTCTGAGAGGTGTATTTATTTCAGAAGCCTACATGCATTTCTGCTTAATTGTGCAGATGAAAAAAAAAAAAAAAAAGGAATTTATCCTTCTTAAATTCAGACTTAAGTATCATGCATGTAAAAACCTCTAGCTCTGCAAAGATATATCCCCAAATACAACAAATATTTCCCTCAACATTTCGAAAATTTCATTTCCATAAGGAATCTCTTTGGTCTTGTTGATTTTTTTTCTTGTTCTTGTTTTATTTTTTTTTTTCCAGTTAATATTGTAATTTAGAAATGTCTGTTCATGCTGTTCAACAGGATATACAACAGGAAATACCCAAATGGATGTTCAAATTCTCTGTCAGAGAAACCACATGACAAACACATTGTATTCACGTATAACACCATGAATATTCATTACTAGGAAGCGTCTCTTTAATCAACACTGAAAATACTTAGCCAATAGAACTGATTCATGTATTCATTGCTGAAAGGCTCAAACCCCTCTAAGTCCGTCAGTGTAAGCTTATATGTATTGTTCATTTCAGTTCAGGTAAACCTTAAAAGGGTATAAATTATGTTTTTCAGCCAGTGGGTAATTCAGACATTCACACCTGCAAAAGTCTGCAGAGGTGTTGTAATCAAAGATAATATTAAAAAAATAATAGTAATAATGAAAGCACAGTTAACCGGTTTGTAAGAGGCAATTACATTTCACCTCTCTAAAATTCCCCTGATTGCTTCAATAGTGAATGAAATCTCTTTTCTTAAACTGCTGTGTGTTGCTGCTACACACTATTGACAGTAGACCTTGATGGAAAAATCTCTAGTTATAGTATTGTTTTCCAAATTTAAATGTTGATTAATCAGAAATTAAATGCATATGTACTTTCACATGTACATACACATACACACTCATGTATACATACATGCATATATGTGATTTGGGATTTTTTTTTTTTGATAACCTGTTTGTGAAGGAAATGATGCCTTTATACAGCAAAGAGAATTCTTTATATGCTCCCCTGTGCAGGAAGCACTCACTTTATGTCAAATAAAGCAGAATACAATGACATTTCCTCTTTCTGGCCACTTCTTTGTCCAGGTGGTGTTTGTGTATAAGATTCTTTGCAGGCAGAAGATTGCATGGATAGCAGCTGGGAGTAGGGATGCTTGGGCAGAAAGTCTAGCCCTCCATGTATAAGAAAAAACAGCTGCAATCTGGCTCAGCATTTCTGTATTCTGTCCTTAAATTTTGAAGTGCTCCAGGATGATGAAACATGGTATGTAAATGAAACATATTGAAATTGCATATCTAAATGTCTAAAATGTATTGAAGAAATTGAGAATGTAATACAAAGAATAGAGAAGAAGGGAGCACAGGCTGAGCAATACATTTTCACAAATAAAGAGCTGCAATAAATAATATATGTTATTTGATTGATTCAGCTGAGGCAATCTCTGAATTACCACTTGTATTTTTTTCACCATTGCCTTATGAAATTGGTAAAAATTGTCACCTTAGAGAAGTGTGATGGCAGAATTTACCAACTCAGACCCATGCAACTGTGCATTTCATCTGCTACTTTTCTGTTTAATGACTCGCATGGCTTTTATCCAGAACTAATTTCATGTGGATAGAGGTGCCAGTACCTGTGCTAAAACGCTAATACATATTCAGGCTGTAGCACAGTGGTCTATACTGTTCTGCAGTGAGTTTTGCTACTGTCACTGCTTGGTGTGAAAACTACTCTGGTATTTATCAAATTGGCCTCCTAGTGCTCTTGAGGAGCTGGGTTTTTGGATTGTTCTTGTTCCTCTTTTCCAGCGGAAGCACAGAGAGCTGTGGAATGTGATCACAGCATGCTGGAAGTCAGTGACCAACATACAGTATGAAGTTTTACTTTAGGAGATTTATTCCTAAATTTAGGAGAGGGACACCACAAAAATATTGACTCACAAGTTTCAGGATGGAGTTTGCCTCAACTATACTTACATGCAACCCAAAAATACTCTGGCTGTCTAAGACTCCATTTGTAGTCAAAGTGAAACGATTTTACTCTCCTGTGGTGAGTCACCCTACAAATCATAGGTACTGGATACTTACCTTAAAATTGGAGGAACTGATCCTTTGGAAATGTGTCTTTCTTGATGACAGGGGGAACGTGAAAAATAATTTTAACTTAAATGCCTAATTTTCAGGTCTCTAAATTACGATGAATCCTGCTTTACACAACTAGATAATTATTTAGATCCCAATTAACCACAGAGAAGACTATATAAAGTGGAGCCATCAGTGAAACACCATGTTGATACTTCAATGTATGGGCTACAGCCTGAACATTAGATGTCTTCATGCAAGTTTAAAATAGTGCTAACAAAGGAGCTGCCTTGGAGAGCTGTCATGTCTCTGTACACCTGTCATGGAAAACAGCTTTGAGCAGTTATGGTTAAAGACTTTGCACAAATGCAAATTAAGGATTAATTGAAAGATAGGTTCTTGCTCAATGTACAGCCCATGTACCGCTTTCTTGGTCAATTTTTTTCTTCTTAAAATAATCTTTCTTCTTAGTTTTGAGTTGAAATGATGGGATGATATGACAAAAGAAAGAGAGAGAAAGAGAGAAAGCGAGAGAGAGAGAGAGGAAAGAAAGAAGGAAGAAAGGAAGGAAGGAAGGGAAGGAGGGAGGGATGGAGGGAGGGAGGGAGGGAGGGAGGGAGGGAGGGAGGGAGGGAGGGAGGGAGGAAGGAAGGAAGGTTGGTTTAGTCTAGCAGGAAGCTCTGGGTGTTGAGCTGCTTACCAAGAGCTGGGAAGGCAGCCATTCCCACACACTGCCTCCTTTGGAGGTTCAGCCTGCCTGGGATGGTTATCCTGTGTGAGAACTGAACTAAAATGGCTGGCTGTTTGTCTGCTTACATTCAAGCTGGCTTCCATCAAGAGCAGAGCTGGAGTACCACCTTCACACGTGACTGAGGATGTTGTCACAACTTTTTCCAAGTCTGGCCATCATCCTTCCTTTGAAACACTGCTGCCTGCACTTCTATGTGGTCTAAAACCACCCACATCTCTTGGCTTCTGCAGAGCTCTGTGGATGTACTACATCTGAGATTTTTAGCCACTATCTAAAAAATCCTGTTTGAATTATATCCAGTGGGTTAAATTTGGTGGCTGTAACATCACACAGTCCTCCTAGCTTCCAAGCGACTGCAAGAGTATAACTGTTGGCAGAGGCTATCTCATTTTGTCTTAGCAGAGCACAGCTCATTTAATCCTTTTAAGACTTGGAACCACTGTTATCCATGGTCTGACTTGAATCATAATTCTAGGTGCTTTTATCACCTGATTAATTAGGAATCAAAACAGAAGCATGCTGCCTAGTGAATTCTGTATCCTTTTTTACCCATCAATAATGGGTGACACAGCTCCACATTTTGAACTAACACAACATTGTCTTCTTGCCTTTTTTCAAGAGAAAAGATCCATCTTGGAGAAATATTGCACATGCTCACTTGGAATCTTTCCAAAGATTGATTATAGGTAGTTTACTTGTCTACATGTAAAGGATCTTTGGGCATAGAGGATTTTGCATGTGACAGGGTTCTGAACACAGTAGTTGGTCAGAACACCCCAACAATGAAGAGCAAAAAGCTCAGTTCAGTTTTCATTGATCTGAAAGGTACCAGTCTTCCTTTCAAAAAAAATTTCCAAGGCTTATTAACAAAGTTACACCTCCTCATTACTCCTAGCTACATGATCCCATGACACAGCATTAGTAACCTGCTCTTTCTCATCACAGTAGAGGTAGCTTTTAAATCTCCACCATGCAATGAAAGCAGGAAGACAGAGTCAGCCATGGCTATGCTGCAGGTCCTCCTATGCTATCGGTCCATGCCAAAAAGCTCTTGTCACTCTCAATGTTGATGGAGGAGATGCAGTTCACTTAAAGCTTGTGTCTGTCCCTGTTTCGTTACTCAAAAGAGGCTGATATTGCTCAGCTTTAATGAACTTATTAAAGAATGGTTTCAGTGGACGTATGAAAGGGGGAGACAGATAAGGCACTACTATGCAAAATATATAGATTTTTTTTTTTGGACTCATTTTCAGATTTACTATTTATCCCTCCCCAGTCCAGACATGAATTACATAGTCATAGTTTTATTTTGAATTATTCATCTTTTCAACAATCTACATTAAAGATTGGCATATTTTTGGCAAATATTGTAGTAAACAGCCTATGTTCTGTTTCACACAAGTATTTAGAAGGAGATGTTAATCACACAGACCCTAGAGCCAACTTTTTAGCTCTGTCTCCAAAAGAAAAAAATACCTTGAATGTGGTGCGGAGGTGAATAATATATCACATTACTAGGTTTTTCTTCATACAGCACACTAATACAACAACGTTTATGCTGAGCAGTATCCCAGAAACTATTATAACATTTCTAAACAGCCTGCCTGTTTTTCATATGTTATCAGCCAGTGTAGTTAAGGGAGTAAAAGTTCAAACGTGCCTTCCTTTTTTATTACCATATTGAAAGCATCTACTTAACAGGCTGTCTCAGGTATGCATGAGGGTCAGAGGAACACAACACTCTTACCCATTAGATTAGAAAAAGTAGATCATCTAAGGATGGAAATATTATAAAAATGATCATGGAGTATCTGTAAGCAGAAAGTACTGTCAGGGAGTGATGCTTCAGCTGCTGTGTCAGGGTCTGGTACAAGTGGTGATGCATGAAACTGTCAGTAGCAAAAGTAAAGACCAGATTAGTCAATTAATATGTCTATCTTTAAAAATCATAGTGGTTGTCTTTTTGTTGACAATAGGGAAAAACAGAATTGTTATTTTGAAAAATATTTTCGATGAAGGGTGGCCATTTTGGAAATATAGCTTGTGAAGGATTTACATATATTTATCTAAATTACCTTTATAAAATTTAAAACTGGAGGATTTAAGTCCAAGGAGGATATATGATTTAAAAATAGTGCAAACATTCTTAGGGAGCCCTTTGTCCCCCAGACTATTTTTCTTTTTCTTTTTCTTTTTCTTTTTCTTTTTCTTTTTCTTTTTCTTTTTCTTTTTCTTTTTCTTTTTCTTTTTCTTTTTCTTTTTCTTTTTCTTTTTCTTTTTCTTTTTCTTTTTCTTTTTTTTCTTTTTCTTTTTCTTTTTCTTTTTCTTTTTCTTTTTCTTTTTCTTTTTCTTTTTCTTTTTCTTTTTCTTTTTCTTTTTCTTTTTCTTTTTCTTTTTCTTTTTCTTTTTCTTTTTTTTTCTTTTTCTTTTTCTTTTTCTTTTTCTTTTTCTTTTTCTTTTTCTTTTTCTTTTTCTTTTTCTTTTCTTTTTCTTTTTCTTTTTCTTTTTCTTTTTCTTTCTTTTTCTTTCTTTCTTCCTTCCTTCCTTCCTTTCTTCCTTCCTTCTTTCCTTCCTTCCTTCCTTCCTTCCTCCCTCCCTCCCTTCCTTCCTTCCTTCCTTCCTTCCTGCTTTCTTTCTTCCTGCTTTCTTTCTTCCTTCCTTCCTTCCTTCCTTCCTTCCTTCTTTCTTTCTTTCTTTCTTTCTTTCTTTCTTTCTTTCTTTCTTTCTTTTCTTTCTTTCTTTCTTTCTTTCTTTCTTTCTTTTTCTTTCTTTCTTTCTTTCTTTCTTTCTTTCTTTCTTTCTTTCTTTCTTTCTTTCTTTCTTTCTTTCTTTCTTTCTTTCCTGAAGGTATGCAGCACTCTTTGACAACTTGTGCTTTATGCAGAGATCTAATTTTGAGTTAATTCTGAAACCATGGTTCAATAAATTTTGCTTTTTGATGAGCAAGCCATGAATAAACTACAGGACTTATCTCACCACACAGTTTTTCAGGCAAAATAGCTTCAGGTTACATTTTATACCAAAATTTGTGGTATAAACATTTCTTTCAAGATCATGCATTCACAAGCATTTGTATCCAAAAAAATGACATATACAAAATGGTTCATAAAGCAAAAGCTTTGTATATAAAAATAGAAAAGCAACCTTGGAAAGCTTAAATATTTGGTTAGCTTTAAGAAAATAATCTTAAAAGTAATCATTTATGTTTTTGACTATGTACAAAGGACACAAATATATTATCCACTAACATGGTAACTTGTCACTGTATGTAGAATTCCCACTGACCCCAAGGGTAGTGAGCAATATATTTGGAAAGTAACGGATCAGGTCATCCAGAAATGCTTTTATCTATACTGGATGGCTTTTCTATCAACAAATGACTTCAATTTTTATTTATTTATTTATTTATTTATTCAGTAGCAGACGGGGACCCTGATGTACCAATAAAAGAGAACAGAAGTTTAATGCCACTGTTTGGTCCCATGCAAGTTAATCAGAAATCAATGTGACTTAAAAAAAAAAAAAAAAAAAAAAAAAAAAAAGCACTGATTTAGAGTGATTTAGAATGTTGTCTTAAATATGCAATATCTGACAAAATGGATTGATACTCTTTTCGAAAGCAACCATAAAGAAAACAAAGCAAAGGAAAACAAAGAAAAAAAAAAAAAAAAAACCTTCCGTACCAATAATAGTAATAATAGTTAAATATGGATGTATTGTAAGATTGTGAGATGTGTATATGACTGAAGCTTTCAGCCTGTACTGAAGATCTATATTTTCCCAACCTTGAATAAAAATAAGAGTTTTATTGGTGGTGGTGGTGGAGGTTTTGGTTTGTTTGTTTTGTTTTTGTTAAGGCTTTAGCTTAAAATGAAATTGGAAAAGAAAAAACAAATTAACAAACAGAATTTTCACCTTTTAACATATTATATCAGTTCAATGTTTCATCTCTCTCATTTTTATAAAATAGTAGACAACTTGTAATTGTCATACTTGATTAATATAAATATAATATTCTTGGTAGTCAGAGATTTTTAAAAAGTTGGATTTCATAAATCAGACATACTATCCCCAATATATATCAGGCATCATCTAAATGTCAGCGTTTCCTGGTAGATGTTCCCAAATGGAAGTGTTCTGAATACGGTGTACTCTTATAACTCACTGCTTGTCCAGTGAAGTTCATATCTGCTTTTGTTGTCATTTTGTCCTGTCCCCTCCACAGATGGGGAGCTGCCAATCACTCTGAAATCTGGTGGGGTTGCTTATTCACTACTTCCTTCCTTTGTTCTACCATCTTTTTACTCTCCTGATAGCTTTCCACCTCTCTTAGACACCTCTCATTATCATTCATCTTGTGCCATTGTTTAGGTGGCTGCTTTGTAACTTAAGCACTACTCTTTCACTAGCTTTTATATAGTTTACTGTGGGACAAATAGTGAAGCAAGCTGAAGCTCAGCAGAACTTAATTCATTCTAGTGCGTGTATAAAACATTAAATCAAACCGAATTCACGTGTGATGCACAGGTCCTCAATGACAGTGTCAGCATTTAGCACAATGCAGGATGTCCATTTAATTTCAGTCTTTTTATTTTGCCTTTCACCTTCATAATAATATTGTGATTTTTTTTATTATAATTTTTAATAATTTATTTTTTGAACAAAAAATACAATTTTGTGGCATCACTTAATAAGGGATCTTGTCCCAAGTTATTTGGACATTCATCAAATATATCTGCAGCATGCCACAAAAATAAAATCTTCCCCCCCCCCAAAAAAAATATATGACAGTTATATATATATATAAAATATAAAGACGAAATAAATAAAATATATAATATACATTTCTATTTTGCATGCTCTATAGAGTCACTTGGGCAATGCAAATTGTAGTTCAGCATCTGTTTCACTTATCTGAGTTGTGGAGATGGGAATGATTTAAGATAAGACTGGTAAGATTAATAAAAAGAATAATTTGGCTTATAAAGGGTATTTACATATTGGTGTGATGCAGCTGTTATTTCCATATGAAATGAAAAGGTAAATTAGACAAAAATTGGTTACAAAATAATTTAGCTGCAAGAAAATTTTATCCTTAGTAAAACAGCCTTGTGAGACAGCAAGGTGGGAAATGTGACCTTCAAAACAAAGGTTTTTTGGTTTATGTGTTTGGGTTGTTTGTTTGTTTGTTTGTTTTGTTTTTGTTTTTGTTTTAAATTAACCTCTAATCTGCATGAGGCTTGATGTGGTCTGTCATGGCCTTCTGGTTTCCTTTGGTTAATTCCAGACCCATTCCTTGCTCAGCCTTCCATTTGTTTTTATTAAAGTATAGTTAGTTACTTGCTATCCTTTCACTTCTCAACATAAATGTTTTTGTGGTGCTTTGGATAAATTGTATTACTAATAAAGAACTTTAAAATAATGTTGACCTTGCTACATATAAATTAAGTGTAATATTAACATTTAGCTATTAGTCCTTCAAGACTTGTGCTTTTGATCTTTTTTTTTTTTTCATGACTAGCCAAAAAGGAATGTACTTGAAGTCTTATTCAAGCTAAATGTGTTGCCATAATCAACCTTACACTCTATTATTACTTCCAAAGTTTTGACTGATCTAAGCATGTTTTCAACTATTGATTCATGTTTAATAACAGCCATATCAGGAAGACAGTCAAAGCTTTATTATTGTGTAGATTTTGCCCTTAAATCACTTGTATTAATCATGCCTGATGACTGAATATTCGATACTTATGACTTTCCTTTCCTTTTTCCCCTCCACCTCCTTCATTTCACACTTCTATAACTTCTTTGATCTCTTATTGTCAAGTCTAAAGCCAGAGCAAAAACCGCTGAAGTCTGCTTTCGCCCTATTCATTTAAATGTCAAAGGATCAAACTGTCAGTATCTTCTGTAGAGTTCCTGGCAGAAGCAAAATAACAGATATTTCTGGGTATGATGCTGTACAGAGACAAGGAAAAGAAGAGGAACAATCACTCCTGTATAATTGGAATACTATATCTGTGCTTTCTATTCACATCTCGCTATTCTATCAAAATCTAATGGGTAAAATCAAATATATAAGTCAGTTGCACCATAATTCTTCAGATTTTAATTAAATCTAAGACCCAGGGTTAGAAGAAATAGGGCTCAAAAGCCCACATCTCCAAAAGTGGAATACTATTCTGTGTGGCTATTTTTTTTTTTTTATTTTTATTTTTATTTTTATTTTTATTTTTATTTTTATTTTTATTTTTATTTTTATTTTTATTTTTATTTTTATTTTTATTTTTATTTTTATTTTTATTTTTATTTTTATTTTTATTTTTATTTTTATTTATTTTTATTTTGTTCCTAAGTGTATTGGCTATATTTTCACAGTATATAAAACTGGGCAAAAATCCCACATAAAAAGCCTTTTAACTTTGCTTATTACTATTAGTGCTTTAATTATTACCTTTTGAATAGTGAGACACAAGCTTTTTAAAATAGTGTGTTTTGTTTCTGGCTTCATGCCATAAACTGGGAATGCAGCGGTTAGCCCCTCTCTGGGCTAACTGTAGCTCTACAGTGTTAAAGATGGAAGAAGATAGAGATAAGAGGTTTCCTTTGCCTGACATGATTCACCTGTCTTTATATTCTGGCTTTCAATTACAAGTAGGAGCTGTCTTCCTTTTAATTTGAGTGCTGCTAGTTTTGGGGATCCTGCCAACCTTATTCTTTCTGATTCCCTTTCATTGTATTTGTGCTGTGCTGGGGAGTTTAACCTCTGTCCTGGCATGGATGCAGCAGTGTCAAAACTCTGTCGGTGTCACATCCTCAGGTTCTTTGGGTAAGAGAGTCACAGATATAAAAACTTTTGCCCTGATCCTTGGGCCTGTTCAGTCATGTGTTGACCACTGTTATTAATGAAAGTCAGCAAGATTGTCTAAAGTAATTAACTCTCATACAAATTCAACACATCAAATGCAAGGAAAATTGCACTTAAAAACTATGAATGGCGTCTATCAAATCCTGTTAAAATTATTTCATCCACTATGTATTTTTTTTAAGTAATGCTGTAGAAAATTCAATGTTCATTCTCTGAACCTTAATGTTACTATGAGAGCTCTAAGAGTAGAGCTCTAAGAATCTGAGATGGCAACTCACTTGATGGGAATCCTTTTGAAGAAAGATTTGTTCCAGCAAAACTGTTATTCCAGATGCCTTCTCTATATATCTTGAATACTTGAGGACAGTTAATTATAAGAAAAATGAAGCTTGCATACAGGAATATGACTTCAGTATAATATAAAAAAGTAATGTTATCATTATATGCACTCTTGAAAGTAAATAATTTCAGCAATTGTGAGCAATGATTATTTCCATGAAATGAGGAAAGATAGCATTTTGTCCTCTCAATAGCTGTAGTCAGAATTTATTGTGGACTATAAACTGTGAGCTGTCCCGTGTCATGTTCACCACTGCCTCCCCCCTCCCCTCCCCTCCCCCCCCCCCCCTTAGGTTTTTAATCAGAAAGGGGAAAATACAGTCCCATCATTGAAATTATCCAAACAGTCAATGAGAGTGGAGATGAAGAGAACGACAGTGAACCATATAATCCCTCTGCAAAGGATGAACTTGTCCACACCTGGAAATATTAGAAAAAGATGTACAGGTATATGCTCAGTTCTGTAAACTGCTAAACACAATCTCATTATAGAAGGAGAAGGTCCCCAGTGTTTTACAGTCTCAGCCATGGGAATTCAAACATGATTGGATTTCTAGTTTAGTCAGAATGAAAATACATGTGATTGTCCATTAATCTAAGGCAATAGTCTTCTGTTGCAAAAATTCATAAAAATAAAGTCAGACTCCAGGCCATGAAGAAAAAAAAAAAAAGAAAAAAAAAGAAAAATATCCCCCCCCATACACAATTAGAGAACAAAGTTATCAGTGATGTTGAAATTATCTCATCAAAAAGGAAGCTATCAAGTTCTATTAGTTATTGGTATTATTTTTTTATGCTCAGAATAAATATATATAAACTGGATATGTTTATAAAATAAAACATAATTATGGTAATGTGGGATCCAATAATTTTGCAATACATTTTTGAAAGTGACAAGTGTGGAAATAGGACATTTTCATCCTTATATTCCCCTTTGGCATTAGTTCCACTGCATCAGGATCTCATATTTGCTTAAATTTAAAGCCCTTTTGGAATCTCTGGCCCTGAAGTGAGAGACCCTCACTCTTTCCAAACATAGCCTGCCTTTTCTATTACTATCTGCACAAATTTATGTTTGTCTTTATTACCATGCACTTTGTGTGTTGCCAGGTCTTCAAGTGATTTAGATTATTCTGAACTGGTGTCTCAATCATTGTGTCACCTGTAATACTAGATATTTTTCATGTTTTTCTCCAAGCCATTACATATAGTGTAGCACTATCAACAAATCTCTCTAGAAACCAATTATAAATGCGAAAGTTCAGTGATGACTCCTTGTTTATCATTTCACCCTGCTAGTTCCTACTCCATTCAGTAAATGCTGTATCCCTACTTTATTACTATTGACATAAAAGGTATTTAGTTTGATATTCTCACTCTGTATACTCCTTAGAGAACTTTTCTGCATTATGAGAGTTAGCATTTCTGCCATTTCTTCACCTATTAAGATTTATTTTTGATTATTATAAGAATTAGTTGTGTAAGGGTATTATCTTTCATTTTGCTGGTGATCAGTCTTATTGCCCCCGGAAAGAACCTCCACATCACATTCAAGATAAAGTGTGGCTGTAACAAATCAAATTCCTTCTCTTCAAGTTAGCACCCGATCCAACATATGCAAGCACCAACATCCCATACCCAGGCCATTTCCCTGCACCTGTATTTGTAATGAGGCCTAATTCCATGGCACTGGCTAGTTCATCATATGAGAAGAAAGGTGTGGCAGTCTTCAAGATCAACCCCCTGTACGTCTTACTGGCCTCTGCAAAACACACCAACACATTCGAGGACCTTGACTCTAACTTTGCTCTGAAAAGCATGCCTCCATGGTGGGCACAGGATGATGAGAGGAAGGAACGCTTGTCTCATCTCCTGTGATGTGGGACTGCTTTTATACCCATTACCATCAACTCTGGATAATACCATTGCCAGTACTCCTGTGCAACCTAAAAGAGAGACCACCATCATCACCACTTTCACCTCCAGACTGAGCCCTACTGATGACAGTACTAGGCTGTGAAAGGACTGCTACCATTATCCTTCTTGATATGCCTTCTCTGCTACTGTGAGCACCCAGGCTAAATGCCAGCACTACTTTAACCGTAAGCGTAAGCCTATGATAAAGGTATTCATCCTCAGTCTTAAAGAAAGATGAGGCCATGGTGGCCTCATTTTTCACTCTGCAAATTTTGGCTGGTATGTTGGTTAAGTGGACTAATGAAACATTTAATGTCCAAACCTGAACCCTACAAGCTTATGCATAGACTTCACATCCTGTGAATGGGAAGACCCCCAAGGGAGAACATATGTCTGAAAATCTGTCTTCTCAATCTAGTAAACTCTACAGTATACACTAAATAGGAGGTCCCAGATAAACTAGATATCCAAGCTCTAATCATAAGACCCTTAACCACTCTCATAGCTCATGTAAATGCCCATGTCTATGAAGAGACCAGCTTCCCATGTCTCTGCAGTCCTTGAAAATCTCAGTAGTAAAATGGAGAATAAAGATTTTCCAACCCTTTTTATTCCTAACCCTATCCTTACTATAATGGTAATTAGAGCCAGGAAAAAAATCCCTGAGCTAAATGAGATCCTATTATTTCGATCCTATTAACACTGTGCCCTCTTCCTACCCCTGCAGGCACTTTTGAATCCAGTAGTAATCACAGCTCTGAATGTGTACATGCTCAGATTCTAACCCTAACAACACTCCTGAATTCTGACCCTAATTAAACTTAACTTTAATTATTGAAGGAACAATTGTACCTCAAAAGCGAACATGACTCATTGGACCTTTTCCTAAGTCTGTGGGCCCTTCAGTGACTGTTACTAAAATGGAATTTTGAAGGTTTATTCCAAGTCCCTCCCCAAACCCCATTCTACTCCAGTGTCTATTCGTAGCCTACAGTGAATGAAACACGATACTGTCTTCTGTGAGCAGCATTTCTTATTCCTAGCTTCTAACTCTTCAGTAATTAATAGAAATTTTGAGTCTTTATATTCCCAAATTCAACCTGAAATCTCAGTCTCAGGTGTATCCATGAGGAGAGGAGAGAAGAGGAGAGGAGAGGATCTCAGGTGTATCCATGAGGAGAGGAGAGGAGAGGAGAGGAGAGGAGAGGAGAGGAGAGGAGAGGAGAGGAGAGGAGAGGAGAGGAGAGGAGAGGAGAGGAGAGGAGAGGAGAGGAGAGGAGAGGAGAGGAGAGGAGAGGAGAGGAGAGGAGAGGAGAGGAGAGGAGAGGAGAGGAGAGGAGAGGAGAGGAGAGGAGAGGAGAGGAGAGGAGAGGAGAGGAGAGGAGAGGAGAGGAGAGGAGAGGAGAGGAGAGGAGAGGAGAGGAGAGGAGAGGAGAGGAGAGGAGAGGAGAGGAGAGGAGAGGAGAGGAGAGGAGAGGAGAGGAGAGGAGGAGAGGAGATTATATAAGTTATGAAGACTTCCTGATTATTTTAAAAATCATTCACAAATCCTTATCTTTGCACAATTTTTGTATGTCTAATTGATGTACAACCTCAGAGGATCATTGGCTTCATATTGTACCTGACACATCATTTCTCAAACAGAGATTACTATTAGTTATCTCTCTTCCATGCTTTGCATATGTTGCTAAAGTAGCATCAATCCATGCTAAAATGAATGTTATTGTCATATTCTGATCACATCTACAATGGTGTAAATACATAAGTTCAGTAAAAAAATCATCTGTAAAATGGTTTTACTAAGCTCTTCCTTTGGATTTCTTCCTTTTATTTTCCAAGAAAAGATAGAACAATCTAATTTTGAAAATAAAAGACAATAGCTCCCCCCCAAAAACATACATATTATGCATTTTAATTTGACTGCCAAAGGAATGAAATTAAAGTTATGTAATGTAAAGGAATGTCATATGCTTGAAAAAGCAATGTGACACTTAAATCTTTCAAAATCTCAAAACATTTTACATACTTGTAAATTAAACCTTATCGCACATTCACTGTAGTATGTTAAAAATTATATGGATTATATTTTAGCAGTGGATGGTCTGAGCCACATACATCACCTTACAGAGAAAAGATTGTATCTGCAAATGCCAGCAGTACATCTATGGGATCCAGGAAGCAGGATTAAGTTTCCCATTCATTTGAAGTTTCATAGCACCAATTTAGCACCATTTCATTAAAATAACTTAATATTCATCACAGCAAAGCTGTTTATTTTTAAAATTATCCCAAATCCATTTTTATATATGTATTTTTATTTATTTATGTATTCCTTTCTATTCATATCTTGTGGTATATAGTACTGAGTTTGGAGAAGGGATATATGTTGGTGTGTTGTGTAAGCTTAGCTCTGTAAAAATTAAGTGATTTATTTTGATGAATCTAATTGATTTTCAAAACATGTCAGTCACTCATCTCTCAGGTAGTTTTAAGGAGATGTTACTGCTTCCTTCTCTTTTTATGACAATTTCCTTCAGAAATAACCATTTATCGCTTTGTGTAGTATATCACCTAGTACACAAGTTGCATCTGTACCGGTAAGTGTCACATGCCTGTGAGTTTAGTATCAGTTTGCTAGTGCTGCAGCCAACTGGATGACATGCTGTGCAGCCATGCTACTACCTTCTCTTACCCTGCTGAAGATGGTAGCATCATGCAGACTGTCATTGGGAAATGATCCTAAATGCAACCGAGTTGCCTGGGAAAGCATTTGATGATGTCAGAACCACAGACACTGACTGCACTACTGTCTTAACACCACCACTTTACAGACCATGGACTGACAACACCAGGAAACATTCTTGGTGTTGTTTACAAAGAAACATGAGTACTCTTCTCAAAGAAGCATGAGATACTTGTATAGATTAGTGTCTGTAATGTATTGTTATTGATATTAATGACACTAATAACTAAACTTGAACCTCCAATCAAGTTGTGAGATATTAAACTGTGCATGAGTCCTCAGAAATGTACATCCTAATTCAAACTACACTCGCAGTCCCTTAAAAACAAGGTAGTGTAATATTCAATCCTTTCCATATCAACATAATACACTGTAAAGCATCTTTCAGTTTCAGAGGGGAAGAATGTATCCAAAGGACACTGAAGACAAAGCAAGCTCAAGTTATAAGATTAAGCAGAGATAGAGTTTTCTAGCTTGACTTCATTTAGTTTTTCATTTTACATTTTATAGCATAAGATTGCATATTCCTCGATAAAATTCAGTGTTTCAAAAATTTGCTGAATTTTGTAAAATTTAAGACTAGTGGGCATAGGTAAATTTTTTTTAGATGGAGGGATAAAAGATGCATATGGCATTCAATGTGGAAAAATTAACCTCTGTTTGAAAAGTGATGATTGTCAGGAATATTTGTTTGGCCCTATGGACTTTTATGTAAAAACTTGCCATTATGTACAAACCTGCAAAAGGCACTTTCATAAACCATGAGAGAGAAAATACCTCATAGACATTTGCATCATGGATTCTCCAAGTGATGAATTTGATTACTTAAGAAGGAATACTTTATAGCTGTAAATAATACAACAGATACCTTGGTGGTAGCTCAGCATTCAAAATAATGTGTTCAGTCCTGGTCAAAAACCAGGACAGAAGAATAAAAGAAAATTTAGGGAAGGGCAGTAAGAATAATTAAAGCTGTGCAAAGAAATTCATAGAATGAATAAAAGGAATGAGATGGTTTATTTCAGATGGGAATTAATAGAAGGATGCATGATGAAATTAAACAGGAGAGTTAGTGATATTGAAAAGATACATTGGGACCTGCTTTTAGTATACCTCCTGGAACAATAATGAGACAATATGGTTTCCTTGCTAAATGATGTTGGGATCCAGACACTCATCAGTTAATCAGCATGTAATTGATCTGTGTGACAAGAATATCCAGAGATTTTTTTGTTTGTTTGTTCGTTTTTTTGTGAAGTAGCAGAATTTATTTAAATTATCTTGTATCAGATGGGGAAAGCTGTGGTTTTGTGGCCCTGGAAAGAAGCTTTTTCTGACACCAGGTGATTTTTAAATACCCACTATATTTCTGAAATCTGCAGCCATAGCACAACACCATGTCAAAGTGTTGGATACACAAGTGGCAATTCCTGTCAGGATATCTCCCAGTATGAAGAAGTCTATTCCCCTGGAGAAAAGAGAGAAGAAATAGTGAGGTTCTACAATGCATAAGCCCACTGTGGAATTTCTGATACTAAATATTACAAAAGCAATTGTAACATCTGCAGTTATGTTTCTTTAGAGATTTCCTGGAGTATAACGCCAAGCTTATCTTCTTCTGAATGACAGATCTGAATTCTTTTTCATGTAGCAGATAATATTTTTCTCCCTACCTGAACTCTTCTGTATCTTAGAAAGGGATTTGCAGCTTGTGCTCTTTCATTCCCTTCTTATGATGCCTCATTCTTAGCTATGTCATTTTCTCTACAGGCATGCTTTTCCATTCCTAGCTATATTTCTTTTTTTTTTATTTTTTTTCCAGGTGTCCTCTTTTTTTCCTTTCCCAGTTTTCACCAAGTACTTCCAAATTCATACTTACACACATTGTTTCTCTTTGGTTTATTTCCTTTCTTGCCAGGCTATCTCACACCCTTATTTTCCCCATAGGCCTTAAATGTTTTGTTTCCTCTGTTTCCAAGTCCCTCTGTCCCCCCCAGTTATTTTATAAACCCCATTCTACACCAGCATCCCAACTTTTTTCCCAATTTTTCATTTGCTTTTTTCATGTTCTACTTGCAGAGTTCTGGGGCTCACATAGAGCAGATAAAACCTGTGAGAGGATGAGAGAAACAGGTTGCAGTATTTGACAGATGGTCTTTTTTTTTTTTTTTCCCTCAGATTTTTATCTGAAAATGATGCTAATATAGCAATGAAATCTTAGATTACTCATAAAAATTGACCACTACATCACTCTCCAAAAACAAGAAAATTCAGTCAACTTTAGGCTTAATCAAAAAGTCAAATCATAAATCTTTCCAAGGAGCTCTTCGGACCAGTAAAAAAAAAGAATACACGTGCTAAATAACCAAATTCAAATTTTCTTTTTGCCTGGGATATGTTCAGGAAAGAAAAAGAAGAGGTTACTAAGTGGCACAGATTGTGAACTAGCGGCTGAAGCTAGAGCTTGACAGATGTCCAGTGTTTGATGGGCCTCTAGAATTCAAATTACTCTCAGATTAGCCAGCACATCTCCAGTAATAAAGGAGAATAATGATTTGAGCTCTCTTATTTATTCATTTTACACTGAGTCTGAAAGCCATAAAACACTGTGCTGATGGATGCAAATTGTCTCAGACAATTAGCTGCAATTGTACAAAAGCAAATTTGAAGTCTCTCCAGTTTAATAAGCAAGATGCCTTGGATTGTATTTCAAATATTAGCGAAGTAAACAAAAACAAAAATAAAAACAAAAACTAAACTAAAAACGCATATAGTGGGCAGACAGATGTGTAATGTCCAGGGTGTGACTGGAAAGCGCTGCTAGGAATTTAAATCTGCAGTGAGGACACTTTAGCAAAAAACAATACCACAATTCATATGCAAATTTGTACATCCTTTGTGCAGAATTTAGTAATAATATTTTCTTACAATTAGTAGCAGCATTGTAATCCTATTCTTTATAATATTTCTTGGTTTGTCTGCTAGGTCTAAATAGATTCATTATGTTTACAATTCCTTCATAAAAAAAGAAGTGCAAGGTTACTTGATTCTCTCAGTAACACAGAAAACCTGTCTGCAATGTTTTTCTGACAGGTTTTTCTGTAAAACAATCCTGAAGAATACTTTTACTACTGAGTAGTCAGCAAGCTAGCAACATTATTCTAAAAATTTGAGACAATTTTCCTTTTATGTTGCCAAAGAACCACAATTCTGTCTGGACACTTTCAAGCTGCACGGTAGATATTTTCCTGTCTTGAGAGGTTTGCAGTTGGAAGCAAATTGAGCCCTGGTCATTCAGGAAGGAACTTGAAGGAAGTGTAGGAACTTATGGCTTAATCAGTTTCACATTGAAAATGTTAATTATGCTTATGGACATAAAAATTCATGGTTGTATTTGTAGATGAAATCCATGACATAAGTACAACAAATCTAAGGAATCCCCAAAAATATCAGATTTACTGCCTTTTTCCTGGACTTGTGCAGCAGGTACATTGTTTTCCCAACACACCAGGGTGATTGCAGATTTCCTGAACAATGCTGTAGAAACCTTTATCACAATCTCCTCTATTACATATCTAGTCACAGCAGCTCAATAGACCCTCCTTCAGTTGGCTCAGGGCTGTGTCTGTCCCATTTGCCTGTTTTAGCTTTGAAGTTATGACAAATGGCTTCTGTGAAGTTGACATCAAAGCTGAAACAGTGACAAAGGCTGAGACTGGATGATCTCTTTTGAAAGTATCGGGTTCTGCAAAACTGATGGGAATATAGTGGGGATCTACAAATCACTGCTAGCTAGTATCTATTACACCAACAAGGAGTGCTGTGATTTCATATAATTGGTCGCAAATCAGTGAGTAAATTTTTCTGTGTTGTGAAGGAGGAAAATATTATAAATGTGAGGTAAACATAAGTAATATGCCTAATACCACACAATTAGTCAATGAAAGAATAAGAAAATCATCCCAGAGTCTCTCTTGGTGAGCCTGACCTTTGATATTGAGACCTCACTTACTTTATCAACAAAAGAGAGCTGCAAGGGATATCATTTAGTTATTAGGAAGAGACAGCAGCACCTGAAGTAAAAGCCCTGGTTCTCATTTAGCCTAAGGCCTTTTCCACTGCACTAACAGTGCAAATGAACTTACACAGTGTGTGAAAATTGCATTTGCAGTTGTAGAACAGTAAAATGGGCTTTTGTGTAAGATGTCAATTGGATCCTTTCTCTCTATTTCCTGCTTTCCAACACATCTGCTATTGAGATGAGAATGGTCCTGAAGGACATACTCGGAATGTATTAGCAGTCCCAGTGTGCTATGGTATTTCCACAATAATTGTTTCAGCTTGAAGTTGGGTCTGAAACAATAGACATCTAAAGGAAGTGTCTCTTGAGTTTCCCTTGTGGAGGCTGAGGTAATTAAAACTGAGAATAGTGTATATGATTTTATACAAATGAGTACAGACTGTGCATTTGGAAGATTTACATTTAAAACATTTTGCTTCCTCAGATTCCGACCTGCATATTGATACAACCAATATGCAGGTCAGAATTTTCCAACAAAATTTGTGGTAAATTTCTGATGAAATTTGTGGTAAACCAAGTAACAACAACATGAGTTTTTATATCTAAATTCAAACCTTAATTCAGCAAATATCTTCCTGCCTTCGGCAATAATATCTTTTTTTTTTTTTTTAGTACAATAAAAATAGTCCCAAGAGCAATCACTATCTCTGTGATAAATTCCTTACAGTTTGAAAGCCTTGCCTGTTGTCCATTCTCCTTTCATCCATGGCTAGTCAATGTCACTTTCCACTTGCTCAGAAAATCAGGTCAGTGAATCATCAGTGGATTTGGGAAAAAGCTGCATTTTTTTCTATGTTCTCTTTACCCCATATCCTTAATTACTTTGTCTTGCAAAATTTAGTCTCATCTTTGTATGACATTAAGCTCCTATAGAATATTCTTGAAGACTGAGTCAAATGATGCTGTTTTCTTCTTTTCCTTTCCTTCCTCCCTCCCTCCCTCCCTCCCTCCCTCCCTTCCTTCCTTCCTTCCTTCCTTCATTCCTTCCTTCCGTCCTTCCTTCTCTCTTTCTCTCTTTTCCTTCCTTCCTTCCTTCCTTCCTTCCTTCCTTCCTTCCTTCCTTCCTTCCTTCCTTCCTTCCTTCCTTCCTTCCTTCCATCCTTCCTTCCTTCCTTCCTTCCTTCCTTCCTTCCTTCCTTCCTTCCCTCCCTACCTTCTTTCAAGATATTTCCAAATCTTTACCCAAACCTCCTTGCGTTAAAGTCTCCTTCCTGCTCTGTTCCACCTTTATTGATAGAACTCAGGAGCTTTTCAACTTTTTAAAAATTTTTCTTTGCAAAGTCTTAGACAGATTGACTTTTGGCAATTCTTACTTTTTTCCTCTATTACCTAAACTTTAATGTATAACTTTATTTGTTGATCAATCCTTTTTTTTTAATTTTATTTATTTATTTATTTATTTATTTTTCTTTCCTCATAGACACCCTTCTTACTCCAAATACCCTTTTTAAGGTGCAATAAATCAAGTGTAAGATTACATAGTTTTCACGTCTTGTGCAAAGTATTTTTGAAATCACAGCTTTTAACACATTTATTTAAAGCCAGTATTATACTTTAACAAATATGGATATCTATCGGCATATCTGCACAATCCATAGTGCACACCAGTTGGTGTCAAAGTAGTAATTAAATACAGTGCAAAAGCAAATCAGGTCCTCCAAATGTTAATCTCATTATCACCTTCTCAGCACTGCTTGCCAGAAAGTTAACAGCCGTTAAAGCTCTGCTGCTCATCCAATCAGAATATTAAATTAATCAGTATGGCCTGACACAAATATTGCCAGTGGTGTTAATCCTTTTCTTTGTACATAGCAAGTGGGGGAAATAAGTGGCAGTCTATGGAGCTCGATACATTCCTATTAATATTTCAAGTGTGTATCCTGCTTTGGAATGTTTTATGTCATGGTGTGCAACATTGGTATGAAAAGTTTCTCAGAGACTGGAAAATGCATCTCATGTCTGGTTCCCAAGCTCTTTCCCTCGTCTGTGCTCCCCTAGCAATGGTCATAGCTTTTTCTCTATTCTGTCTGTCTGTGCTGTCATATGATTTCCTGGCAATTTTTTTAAAAATGTTCCAGCAGTCTATGAAATCAGATATGATTAGATAGATGTGTCCAGACAGGCTCCAGGATTCAACAGGCATCTGTTGTAGGGAGCCATCTGAATCACAATCTAACATTGTTCCTTTAAATGCATTTTGGGTATCACAAAAGCTATATAGTGATTTCTTTTATTTATTTATTTATGCTATAAGCAGAAAAACGTTGTGTGAAAACAGTGGCTGAAAGAATTCTCCTGTGCTGTAAATCTTGGCTAATGAAAGACGTCGTGTTCTCGGAGACTTGGATACTGTTTGGCTGAGACCTTTGCCCTGTTTTGTTATGATAGTTGCAGCTAAGCCATGATCCTGTCAGAATTAATCACAGATAATAAAAAATAACAATAATAATAAAAAATCAAATGTACATAATTCTACCTTTGATGTGGATACTTCTATTTATAAATAATGCACAGCTATAAAAAACAGGCTTACAGCCTTCCAAAGTTACAAGTGTGTTAATACATCTAGTTGTGCACATACGTATGAACGGATGCACATACATGAGAATATACATACATGTGAAAACACATAGATGTATGTCCATGTGTATAGAGCTACCTAAATATATTTGCATGTGTATTTCTGTATTAACACAGAACATACATACATGCATATACTCACACTGCAAGAAGAATAAATATTCATTGCTCATTTTAATAATTCATCATAATAAATATTTATATAACATACACAATGATGTGTTGTGGTATAAATGTTTCAGTGGTAGGAGTTAGGGCTGAATACATTATTTATGAGTGACAAAGCCACAAGTAAGTCATGCAGGTCAGCAATAAAATCCTTCTACTTCACTGTCAGGAATTTGTCACATATTATTAACGGGAGAGAGAAATATTTTTTCAAATTTTCCAACTGTTTAAAAATGGTTGTATCATTGTTCTCCTGTATAAAAACCCTCCTTATGACCAGAATTCAAAATATGCAACCACATACCTAAATTTAACGCTTAAAATTATCTGTATTTTCGTACAGTTGTACCAGTTAATTCTGTTGTCATTCATTAACAGGGAGTAAAGATAGTGTTGATACAAAGATATTATTAGTCCCAAATTACCCATAACTTTTTGAAAGTAGACCTGTGACTCAGATAAGAACACAGAATGACACATTGCAAAATATAACACAACAAATTTTCCAGGGCTCAGCGTTGCACTTTTTTTTTTTTTTTAATTTACTTTTTACTTTTTTTAAGTGCTATAAAAACTCCACAATTTGGAACAACTGCTTTTCTGGCAGTAGGATTTTCTCTTTTTTATTCAACTGAATAGTCAGTTGTCTGAAGCTGTTCAGAATTCTGGAATATTCAAATCAGTCTTAGAGGAGATGGATTAGTGGCAGGAAAAAGATGAGACAGTCAAAGGTAACTGATAAATAGAAGAAGCATGTGATGAACTTTATTTATAGCATGGTTTAGCAATTTATCATGTGACTATACAATTTACCTCACTGCTGTTACCATTACTTGTTTAGTAATGTGCATTGTTTTGCATGGTTTTACTTGTATTTTCACAGGTTTGGGTATGAGTTACATTTGTTCAGGTATGTAAGATATTATAAACAAACATACATGATATATCTTTTCTGATATAATAAAATGCTGTGGTGATGACAGGAAATAGGTGTAATCATCAAAAGTGTTCAACCTAGGTAAATAGGCAAGTACAGTTTTGAAAAATGTAGCTTGTGTGGATAGCTTCCATACAGTCTTGTATTGTAATGGTCTTGAAATAAATAAATAAGCAATAATCTTTAGATTAGACTAGTATTGTCCTAAATGCCAATCTGTGAGAAATGTTTCCATATACTATGTACACGTCTTTTTATATGTACGTGTGTGTGTAAACACACTTTTTTTTTTTTTTTTTTGTCAATCTTATACGTTTGTCATTTAGGAGAAGGAAAAGAGCACACCAAGAAAAGTAATATTTTTTTCCTCTACCACATTAGCAAGAAACTGCTGATACCAATACCTTGCAACCCCCTGCAACATAATACTAGTATCTCTTCTTCCAAGCCCCTAAGCCTAACTGTGCGTATTTTCATTAATTATAATTTGGAGGAGATGGAGAGTTTCTTTGAGGTGACAGACAAACAGCAGGATATCATGAATATGTATTGCATGTCTGAGAAAATAAATTAACAGGGGCCATCCACTCTGGTGACCCACTTAGGCTGTCATTGATGAGTGTGACAGGAAGGTTCTGTAAGAACTGAATTTGCATGACAGACTTTTCTCCTGATCAACTAATTTACCTTATGCATTTAGATTATTTTAAGCTCTACACGGCAGTCAGGTAATTAATCACTAAATCACCAATAGTGACATTAAGGTACAAGCAATACATTATTGCTGATTACCACTTAAAACTCTACCTTGTCGGGCTTCAGCTCAAAAATTGGTGTAATTTTACATTGAGTAATGAAATACATCATCTGATATGTTCATAAGGTTAGATGTTTAGGGAAAGAGATTGGTATGCTATAAATAAATATATTTTTCTTGTTCTTTATGACAAACATGCACAAATGATGTAAACTCTCACAGCAGTACTCACTTTCTGCCATTTATTACATTATATTAAAAAGAGGTTCCATTAAGACTAAACATTTAAAATTCTTAGAGTGAAAATGCTTGTGTATGTGCATATACATATGTGCATATATATACATATATATACGTACAGACATATGAATGAAACACCCTCTTCCGTGGCTCAGATGCCATCAAACAATGTGCTCATTTTGAGCCAAATAAATCTAACATTAAAATAATATTGAATAATTATAATAAAATAGATATCTAAAAGCATAAGAACATTACAGTGTGTATTTATTTGATGCAGCATAGGCTTAAAGATAATGTGTTCCTGTGTTGGAGATTTTTTACTGATTCATGTTAGCTTAATTCACAGCCAGTGGCAACTTTTGAGTCTCTCAGTCACTTTCTTGGTGAGTTGAGTTTTATATTAAAGTTATGCTATGAAGATCACACATCAATTTTCACGTATTTTAACAAATACGTCAACTAAGGCATGTAAAAAAACAAAGTTAAAAAAGACCACCTGGTCTCTTAACAACTCAAAAATGAAGGCTAGATTTATTTATTTATTTATTTCCCTAGTGGACGTATGAAAAGTCCTCTACTCTAAAAACACATCAGACATCAGCAGTCATGTTAATAATGTAGAGAATGCACACAAAGAACCTATAAAACCTTGTTTTGAAAGCTGGCAGAGAACTTTGATTGTTTACGTGCTTTTTACTGACTTTTAGGCTACATGGTTTTAATAATAGCAGAAAGATCCAGCACAAAATTCCTGAACCCAAAAGTCCTCAGCCACTTTGGAAACTTAAGATTCTTTGTTGAAGGATAGCACATTGTTGTTTGAGAGCTGCTGTCTTTAATTATCTATGCTTTTCTGAAATCAAAGAAACAAATCAGGTCTAGAAGACTTATATATCCTCAGGTGCACTTGGCAAATAAGTTGTTTGTATCTCCATTGCAGTGACCAGGGATTCATCAGGCCTTGCCTGTCTTTGCCTTTTGGTTATGTTCATCAGTTGGGATGTAACAGAGTGGGAAAAAACAAAATTCATTTGGAAGCCAAGGTAATGTTTTATACATAGAATTAATTAGTTTTCTTTCACAATCAACAGCTCTTTCTGACTCTCTTTACATTTGGTTAGACTTTTCCGTACACTTATTGAAGAGTTTTGAACAGCACTGAGAAAGTCCCAGAAAGCAAAGTTCTGTAAGTTAAACTACAATTGTATCTTAAAGTTTTATTTTAGGTTCCAACCAGCAGCTGAGTTTAAGTGACCAGAGTAAGCACAGTAAGAGGTAAGGCCATTCAAGTCATCAGCCTAAGTACTCTGCAAATTTAGAAAATGGTGCAGGGGTTGCTCAGAAATGCTGAAAGAACAGCTATTACCAATGCCACCACGGTCCACAGTCAATGAAACTTTTCCCAGATATCTCTTACACCTATATTTAGTAAATAAAGGAGTAGATCTTTTGCGCTACTAGAAGAGAAAAAGTCTGTGTTGCAGAAAAATGAGCCAGACACTTTGGACTCTCCATAGTACGCAGTCCGTATTCTGGGCTACAGAGGCAGTAATCATAATATGTTTGCTGGTCCTACAAGAAATTCTCTACCTGTACCCAGTTTTGTAAACTGGTTTACCTCGATGTATGTCAGCAAAACAAAGCTATTTCAACAATGCCTCTGCCTGTAACTAATTTTTACATGGTTAGAGGCAGAGTCCCCATTCCCTCAAACCCCAAATGTACATATTGTCTTGTCACTAAAAACAAAGGAAGCCTCCTCTAAAGTTCGGATTGAAGCTGTTCTTCATCTCATACGCAGCAGTGAAGAACAGATAATAGTTGGGGTGGGAAGACCATGAAACAGAAGCAGGTTTTCTGTGCAGTGCAACAGTCCAAAAGGAGACAGAAATTTTGTGATCCTTGGCTCAATCTGTCCAAATATATATTACACTGAAAGCAGCCTGAAATCCATCTTTGAATAAGCTGAAGTTTGTGATCTTGGAAAGCATTTGTTCACATCACATATGTTACTGTGGCAACAACAAAAAGTGGTTGAAACTGAGACATTTTGCAGAAAAGAATCCAAGATTAATTTCAATTGAAAAGTGAGAAAGAGAATGTGAAACCAGAAATATAATCACAGGCTCATATGTAAGTACTTCAGTGCTTTGTTCCCTGCTCCAAATCCTGTATATACAGCGTGCATTAAATATACAGACAACATATCAACAAATCTTTACTAGGAAGGGATAATCCAGGATTCATGTCCCACATCTGAGTTTGCAAACACAAGTCCGTGGTTAAGATCATGGTCTCTCCCTGGACCTTCATAGTAGGTATGGAAGGTTTAGTTCTGCAGCACACTGCTCCCCCTTTGCATTGCACACTGAGTCCAGTGCAGGCTCCAGAACAGTGATGGTCCCTCTCGTACCAGCTGGAACAATACGACTTATTGCCAAGAACTCAACATCTATCCTGGCTCTCTACCTTTTCCCCAGCAATAATACCCTACTAATTCCCACTATTTTGCCATTCCAATATCTACCAATCTACTAGTTGAAAGAAAGGAATTCCACATTTCCTGGAAAGCGGGAAAGAAAAAGGAATTCCCTGACAATCTTGTTTACTTAGATAAAATGCAGATATTGAAATTGGTTAGAGGCTTGGAATGTTAGCATAAAACCTCCTATTTTAGTGGAATTAGTGGGCAGAATGCTCATGTAATTCAAGAAATATAATATGTACAATTCACAGGGTTTCAAAGTGAGGGAACGGGACGTGAGTCATTTCTGGAGAAGAGTGGTTTGTGAACAGAGATATAAGAAGCTAGGGAGTCCTTTCATCATTTTTCCTTTCCTTTCCTTTTTTTTTTTTTCTTTTCCTTCTTCTCTGTATATTACATGTTGCCTGAAAAAGAAAGTAGCCTGTTCCTGGAAGGTTATTAATTTTGACCAAGTAATTTTGAACAATGTCATCTTGGTAGAACATATTTTTTCATTATTTTTTTTAAATATATTTTCCTTGATTTATATATTTCCTTGAGGGTTGTCTGGATTTTCAAGACTCATCTAGAAGGAAAAGAGCCATGACCAATAAACAACTTAATGAAATTCTTCCTGCAGCTAATTTGTGTGGGGACAAAGACCCTTTGTAACCACTGTTTCTCATTTTTACAATTTAAAAAACAAAACAAAAAAACACACACATCAAAAAATGGACTGTTTTCAGCTCATGAATGAAAACCTTTCATTTACAACCAATGGAAACAGTAGATTTTTCACACCAAAGATTTCAGGAAGAAAAATAACTTTCCAGTTTTCAAACATTAGTAATGTATAAACTGCAAGTGAAAAGACTTATTTGCATGCTTAACTTAATCATGTGAATAGGCCTGTTCAGTATGTGCATGTGTATTTGCAGAATGGAAGCCCAAAAGACCAATCTTAGTCCCAGCAGAATTAGGAAAGGCTTTACCAATTATTTCAGTAGGAACAGGATCATGACATTACATATGAATGAGAATTGATGATTTAGAGACATGATTGTTTTCAGAGCAACTGTTTTGTACCCTGCCAATTTGTCCAGCTCCCCAAGGTCTGTTATTTAGTCCCATGATTCCCTATCTTCACTGGGAAAGATACACACTGCTTCACCCTTACAAGAAGCTGTGAAATTAGCCATTTAGTTTAGGAAGCAATTCTTGGCAAAAGATTAAGTTTTAAAATGCTTGAGAATAACTCTTAATATTAAGACAGAATGGATCAAGAAACAAAGTGAGATTAGTTTACAGCTGACCACTAAAGTGTCCTGAATCAATCAATAAGTATAGTCTTTGGGACAATCCTCTTCCCAAAGTATGATTTAACGTTTAATTTTAAATGATATTTAATTAACTGTGTGTGTGTAAAAAAAATATATGATTTAATGAAATATAGCAGGTGGTTCCTTTGGAGCTTTTTTTTTTTTTTTTTTGTAATTTCAGAAGAGAGAGTTATAAATATAATTAATTTAAATTTGCAGTCAGAAATTCTCTAGTTGAAATTCTAAATGGCAAATACTCTTCAGCTGCCTTGCTTAGCTCAGTCTTCACCATCCTTTCTCTTGTGTCTGCCTGTTGGTTCCTTTTCCTTTCCCAGAAGACAAAAAAAAAAAAAAAGGGGGGGGGGGAAGAAGGGAAGGGAAGGGAAGGGAAGGGAAGGGAAGGGAAGGGAAGGGAAGGGAAGGGAAGGGAAGGGAAGGGAAGGGAAGGGAAGGGGGAAGGGAAGGGAAGGGAAGGGAAGGGAAGGGAAGGGAAGGGAAGGGAAGGGAAGGGAAGGGAAGGGAAGGGAAGGGAAGGGAAGGGAAGGGGGAAGGGAAGGGAAGGGAAGGGAAGGGAAGGGAAGGGAAGGGAAGGGAAGGGGGAAGGGAAGGGAAGGGAAGGGAAGGGAAGGGAAGGGAAGGGAAGGGAAGGGAAAAGGACAGAAGTTTGCAGCAAAGGATGACCATATAATTGTATAATCATACTGAACTTGGGCCAAGTTTTCAGGAAAATGATTTGCAGATGCCAAACTTTCCTCTTGACATGTAACTGTGTTTTCAGGTGCTTATAGTTTGTTTTACCACCTAGGATCATTTCACACCATTGCATTTCAAGATCCATTATTTCGCTACCTTAAGTCCTTTGCCATTTAAGTTATCATAGCGGTTACAAAATGATAAGCCTGTTGATCCTGAATTCCAAAGAAATCACTCTTTTCCTTTGGAAAACACCAGAAGGCTGAAAGGCTGTTATAGTGCTTAGGGCCAAGACTGAGGACCCCATTTTTTTTATTATTATTTTTTTTCTTAAAATGGCCCAATCACGTAAAATTTGAGTGTGCTTTGCCATTCTCATAAAATATGCAGTAGGTGTATTCTTAATGACTCATAGAGACACAGAAATCTATACTAGGTGCAAAACTAGCCATTAGCCTCCTGTCACACCTTGCTTCTTTAGGGGGTCATGCCAAGGATGTGCTTTTAAATATTCCTTACCTTTTTGTATGTCTTCACTTCGTTCCTTGCTTTTGTTTCTCTTTCTGTGCAACTGCAATAATGGCAGCTTCCACCTTTTTTACTTCTTCATATTGAATTTTCCCTCTTCTTCTTCTAAGCGCATCTCCTCTGTTGTTTTTTTTTTCCTCAACCCTGCCATCACTGTCCTTTTCTTCATGCTGCCAGCATCTTCCACCATCCCTCCTGCTTGCCATCCTCTTTGGTCCTCTTGCCTGCCTGTCCCTCTGTTGGCAGCAGCCCTGGATTCCTCTCTCTGCTCTCTCTCACCATTTAGCAGCAAGGCACCGCCACCTGCAGATAGAAACTTTGACAGTGACAACTGCATGGGAAATAGGAAACAGAAAAATCTAGCCACTGAAGGAGCAGCAGCTGCGTGGATTTTGGAGGTTTTTACTTTGGAGTAGAAATTGGTTTTCCTACATTTTCTTAAATGCACGCTTATTTAATACAAGGTAAAGTCTTGTATTAAAGTTTGCCAGATTCAACATGTTTAAAGAGGATGTATTAGTAGAATATCCCTTGTGATACAAACTGAAGCCTTGTGTTAAAGTTACAAAGTTATGTCCAAGTCTGACCAGGGTATGGATGGCTCACAGGACATTAATTTACAATCTGAGAAAGCACAGGTTTATACCCTCCTTGTGTGCTCTTGGATACAGCAAGTGGCACTGCTTAATTATGCCTGTCTGATTTACTATCTAAGCTTCTTCAGAGGATCCAGACAAGCCTTCATCCCCATTTTAGACATTGACTTACCAGTGAAAATCTTCAGTGAGATATATATACAAAAGGCAATAAGAAGTACCTCAGTTTAAAACCATGTTCTTCTGTCCTTTGGGGGATTATTGGCAGTCAGAGGAGTGTTCATCTTTGGGCATTGGAAATCTGTATTAATAAACTAGATGTGTTCTCTGGAACTGAAGTCAACTGCCATGGTATGCCCTGTTCAAGCTACTAAACTTTCTTGATCTTCAGAGTAAGATGGTCATATTTACATCTCATATTGGGAAAATTCTTGCTGACTCCTGAACTTTCCAAGCACTTTTTCAGAATGTGTTCATTATCCTGGACCAAGGCAATGCCAGATCTGTTCTAAAAATATAAAAGTTTAGGCAATGGAGTTATAGTCCTGGAAAAATCCTTTGGCTTTTTTAATATACTTGAAGTAGCCTTTTATCATTTAACTGCTTGGAGAAAAATCAGGATGCCTCAGAAGTGTTTGTTTCAGGCTCTGACTTATTTCCTCTCTGAAGATCTGATGCTCTTCAAAAACCAGCTTGTTCTGCTCAAATGTGCAGAAAGCTCTGCATCCTCTTTTCCAGCATGGCTCCTGTGTACTAGCACTTTGATTTTGATTCTGAGACAGAGAGCACATCACCTGTTAAAGTCGTACAAAGAATGATAACCATTCCCGCCCCTTCCATCCTGTACTTTTACAAATTGAGTGCATCACAGATGCCAGCTACTACAGCAAAAGAGTTTGTTTAAATGGGTGGACAGCATGTCTTCTGTACTGTGAACAACTGCTTTGCCACATTGCAACCTACACCTGGACTCATGGCTGACTTTCCCTCAATCACATCTCTGAGAACTAATCAGGCACATCAGGACACGGAAGTATTTCATGAGGAGATAGGAGAGCAGATATTGCCAGTGATGGACAATTAATGGACAGGGCAGCACTGCCTATTAGTGACAGCACTGAAGAAACAGCCAGCTGTGTCTCCTCTTTCCCAAACAGTGGATGTCAGAGTATAACAGTTGTACAGGTAAAAGAAGACAACTTTACCAATTGAGTCTACAAATATTTCATAGTAGACTTTAACTAAAAGAAAAAAAAAAAAGGCAAACAAACAAACACACAAAACAACAAACAAACAAAAAAAACCCACACCTTGGTATTTGGCATATTTATGAAACTCACCAACATTTGCCAAAATCTACTTTTTTTTTTCATTGTCTCTGGATTGCTTAAGAATATGAAAAACTATTTGCTGCAACAATTACTGCTGTAACTCAACTGAGTCTAAATTCAGTTTCACCTACTTCTTGCTTGTGAGAAATTCTCCAGGTTGAAATTATTTTGGCTGACAAGAAGGTTCACAAATAAAAATGGTAGAATTCCCTGGAACTTAAACAGATACAAGTACAAAAGTTAGACTGCTTCCTTAATGGAACTAAGTCACTCCAGCTGACAAGGTAGCATCCTGCAGGGACCCCTGCAATTTCAGGAAATATGGAGTTAGTCCTGAAATTATCACATAAGGAGAAGAGAAAAAGTTTATAAAATAGGCTTTTAGAAAGAGGGAAAAAACAAACAAAAAAACAAACAAACAACAAAAAAAAACCACAGATGCCTAAGAACATTCACTTGACTACAGATCTGAGAAAAAGATGGGGAAAGGAATCTTTTTTTTTTTTTTTTCTTTTTCCACTGCAAAACTGGCCCAGCAGTACATTAATTCATAGCATTTGTACTGCTCTGTGGGAACTCTACGATATGTGCACAGTGTCTTTTTCTTGCTCTCATTCTCCAGACAAGCAAAGGCTGAAGCAACGTATAAATGCATACATGGCAGGAAGCCAAGCCAGAGTCATTTACTGTGTTCTGTAAAAAGAAGCATTGTGTAACGTCTGATCAAGAATTATGCAGCTGTTGAAGATAAGAATATTTCTCCCTCAAAACATGAGAAATGACTATTAGGTACCGGAAGCTGGGTGACCTAACCTGTCCATCAGTGAAGAGACTGTCTGGAGACCAGAGAAGCCCCAGTCCACTCTTCTTATTGCTACCGTGCTGTCCCATGAGTTCTCTTGACTGGTTGACCTCAGATTGTCTCCTCTATCGTCATCATGCTGCAGTTCAGTTCTTACTCATTTGAGTAATCTGATTTATCTGAGTAGCAAGCTGACACAATGTGTTCCCTTACAGGTGCACTGCTATGAATTGGGAGCAAGACCACGTAGGCTGGAGGGTTAGTATCAATATATATAAAGCAACATAAGATAAAACAGGCTCAAACAAGAGCAAAAACTTTGGCCAGCTTTTTAAATTTATACCAAATGACAGATTAATAGAGTAACTTACAAACTATTCAAAACACAGGCTCCCTTTTCCTCCAGTGTTCCACACACTGAGACTGGAGCCTCCACAATATAAATAATTATTTGTCTATTATAGGGAACATTTTTATTTTTAAGCATGAAAAACAACATCGTCAGCAAAGCATAAATATATCTTTTAAGAAAGACAGCTTACCCACCCAAACTTTAGTAATGACGGAGGGGAAGAGGTCAGTTCCTAGAACAATAGTGAACATGTATCACCAAACCTACCATATCCAATACAGTGCTGGCGTATGCTGATTATGTTTTCTTTCACTCTTTCCCTTCATGTTCAGTGCTTTGGGGGTTTTCATCTCAGAGTTTCACTGCTATCTGTGTGTGGATGATACAGGATCTTTCCATATGCTCAGAATAACTTAAATAAACTCTTCAGACATTTGAAATGTGGGTGTTACTGTTTAAGGGGAAAAAAAAAGTAGATGGAGGGGAAATGACAGATGTTTTTACTCAGCAGTGTGCTCCCATGATTTTAATAAAGATTTTTGATATATAAATAGTGCTTGCAAGGCTAAATATTTTTCATGTGGTATTCAGCTGTAGCTTTGTTGTTCTTTTCAGAATGAAATTCAGCTGGAAAAAATATATGATACGGTATTAATATACATGTATATGTGCCTTTATGCTTCTATAAAAGTATATGGTTCTTTAAGATTAAAATAAAACCAGAGTAGGAGTTAAATAACATTAAAATATTAGAATCTGAGTGTGTAAGCAACTGTTTGCAAATATCCTTACAGACTCCATATGGTTCCAGCAGTCAGATCACCCCACCAGTTTGAGTCAAAAAAATTAGATTCTGTGTAGAGAGGTAATACACATCTAACCGTAATGTTAGTCCCATTCAAGCCCCACATAATCAGGTGTGTGTTTAAATGTGCATCCTGAGAATGATGTTTCTGTACAAGAAGGTTGAATATAGTCACAAAGATTGGGGTAGATTCACAGTTTACAAACAATTTACTGGCAATATGTTGTTTTCCTTAGTTCTAAATATATGATATTTAAAAATGGGTCCAAGGGCTGGAAAACTGAGACGTTTTAAACCAATGCTCACAGAAATCAACATGCTCTTTCTCACTTTATCAGTTAATCATAGAATGGTTTGGGTTGGAAGGGACCTTTGAAGATCACCTAGTTCCAACTCTCCTTCCAACACCTTCCACTAGACCAGGTTGATCAAAGCCCCATTGTAAAGAATTTCTACCTTATATCTAATCAAAACCTATCCTATTCTAGTTTAAAACCATTACCCCTTGTTCTATTACTACATTCCCTGATAAAGAATCCTTCCCATCTTTCTTGTAGCCCCCTTTTAAGTACTGGACAGATGCTATAAGGCCTTCTCAGAGCCTTCTCTAGGTCAAATAACTCCAACTTT
Organism: Anser cygnoides; assembly: GCF_040182565.1. Classification (NCBI taxonomy): domain Eukaryota; kingdom Metazoa; phylum Chordata; class Aves; order Anseriformes; family Anatidae; genus Anser; species Anser cygnoides. The sequence continues at coordinate 104,643,348 of NC_089875.1, forward strand.
CTCAGCCTGTCTTCATAGGAGAGGTGCTCCAGCCCTCATTGTCCTCCTCTGGACCCACTCTAACAGGTCTATGTCATTCTTATGCTGGGGACCCCAGAGCTGAACTCCTGGTGGATCCTCATGAGAATGGAGTAGAGGGGGAGTTCCTTGAACTTTGATATCAAGGCTGAAGATCCTGATTTAGCAGGGCCATTGGGCATAGACTTAAGACCATCCTTCTTCAACAGAACATTTGGGTCACATTTATGTTTAAACACATACTGAAAGTGCTTTGCTCAGTGAAATCTTATTAACTTCCAGCTGCCTACAGACATGCCATCATGATAACACCCAATGAGCATGGGTGAACAAGGCTTACTGCAGCAGGTCACTGAGAGCAGAGGACTCACCAAACATAGAGAAGACAAGGTTTAATCTCTAGGCCTCAAGTCTTGTTCTAAAAAGAATCTTCTCTACCTCTGGGCATGTCGCTAGGCATTAACCGAGTACTACACCCTTGCTAATTTTACTTAAGGTGGATTTTATGGCTTTTTATGCATTCTTAACCCTGCTTGCTCCCAGAAGAGGTAGCCAAGCCCAACTCATTTTCCTGTGGCTGCAGGTCCCCATCACTTGCCTTTCACCTGTGCTAGGATACATGTTATCTGCACAGCGAGCTGGAGAAAGGACTCAATCTAATGACAAACGGTCTTTTTTTTATTATTAATATTTTTTCTTTTTCTTTGTTGGGATGATTTTTAGCTGGGTAACTTCTCTCAGGTGTTTTGCCATGCAGCCAAGCTAACTTCAAGACAGGTGAAAAGGGAGTGTTTCCCTTCACTTTACAGATGGCAAAGGGGAATGTCTGAACTATTCTTTCAGCCATATCCTTGCTGTGAAAGCCAGCCCACAGACTTTCAGCATGGTATGTTAACTCCGGTGCAGCATGTGGCTAGAACTGTGTCTGGACCAAAAATTTAGATGCAGACGCCTACATTGGTGCATTTTTCCATCATATTTCCAGTTCCAATATTAGAATGGGAAGACCGAGATCAGTTCTGTCTGTACCTGTTAATGTACACCTACACATAGCTTCTGTGCATCTGCTCTTTGTCTGGTAATTTGGGGAAAACAGTATTGCCTTATATGACAGGGAAACATATTCCAAGGGAAATTGCTTTCACAGCTTGTAAGGCTTTCAAGCACTGAAGTTAGAAGCACCAATCAAGCTTCTTGGATAACTACGTCAAAAATATGAATATGGTTCCCAACTAGAAAATAATGAAGATAATGAGAAGGGGGTACTTATATTTTAGTATCCTGCTGTGCAATTTCACTTTAAGACTGTGCATATTTTAAAGTGATTCATTTCTGCATGGGTCTCTGTCTTGTTTTCACATGGTGAACTGGTTTTAATCCTTCATCAGAGAATGCTGTAAAAGTATTGAATGCACACACAGCCAGAATGGCTTAGGGAATTTGATCTTTCAACAGTTTTGTTTAGTAACATGATTTAACATGAATTTATTTTAGGGTTGCTGATGCAACACTTGGTGTATATAAAGACTGCTAAGGAGTCCTAGTCTAAATAAAATTCAATCACAAAATAAAAAAATAAACACTACTACTATTCATGTTCAATTTGTGGACTGCTGTAACCAGTACATTGCCAAAGGTTCTGATTTATGCTGAGAATATCGAATGGACCTTTTTTCTCCATACTTACATGCTTTTGTGAATATTTATTTAAATAATTTAATTTTAGATAGGAGTTTATGTATCTTGAACAACTTTTTACAAAAATGCCATATTCAATATAGGAATCAATGCCATTTTTTTCATCTACAAATGTGATATTGTTTCTGTTTAGAAAGGAAAACACATTGAAGTCATTATTGGAACCAGATTTCCCAAGTGCTTTTTAAGTAAACTGTAAGAGAGACTTTGATCTATTTAGCTGACTGATATCACAGTTCCATGCATATGTCCTTCCCAATTCTATTGAAAGCCCATTACTGTTTCAGATCATATGTTGCATTGCCAATGGGTTTTGTTGCTAGAAGTTAAGGCCAATAGCAAAGAGTCTGGAAGCTAAAATATGTATATATATAGATAAATAAGCTATCTAACATTAACTGAAACATTTTACACTCATAAAACCAAAAAGTAATATTTTTCCTTTCCTTTTTGTCTGGCCTCTGAATAGAACTATTGTTTATTTTAGATGAGTGAGGTTGGTGGAATCATCATCCTTAGAAAATATCATATTTTTGAGTCCAAGCTTTTGGAATCTATCCTCTAAATTATTGGCTTTAGTCTGTGACTGAGAGGAAATCTCCAGCTACCGCATATGTTACCTCTATGTGCATGGAAGGCTGGTGCAACATTTAGCCTTGTGATTTATCATTTGTGCGCAATATCATGTCATGAAACACTCACCAACCTCCTGAAGAGAGTCAGAACAATATCTACCATAATGAAGTACAGTTCCAGTGGGCACCAAATTACATCTTAGATATTTTGCTACTTGTCCTTTATCAAGCAAATGTAAAATTGTAGTGGGGATACTGACAGATTCTATAATTCAGCTGTCTGCTGCTTTATCACAGCTCTCAGTAGGTCTCTAATGAATATTTCCGTATGCATGTTTCTGACTGATAATCAAACTAAGAACAAGTCCTAATTGGGTTTTCCAGTGCACAGAAAAGTGCCTATATTACATTGGCAGATATCCCAACCAGTGTTAAATTAAAAGTGCAAACATAACAGACTTTCCTTTACATTTTATTTTTTTTCAAAATAAGTACTTTTTTTTTTCCTTTTATTTTAAATTGTGAATGTGTATGGAGAACAGGATAGTACAAACAGGCACTTTTGCTTAAAGCTACATATTGCCCTAGAAAAAAAAAAAATGCACAGAAGGGGTATGTTGCATCCAATTAAAGTACATAAAACAGTGCCTTTAGGCTTGATTCTCTGTAGATTCACACCAAAAAAAACCTGAAATTTCTTCAGTAAAAATGGTGAAAATAGGATGAATGCTTACATCTTTATCAGACAACTAGTGTAATAATGACTAGTATTCAGGACCCAAATCTCCACACCATTCCTACTCAGGGAATTTTAATGCCATTAAGGATTTAGAAGTGACTTGAAGGTAGTGTACACCTCTGTGTTAGACATCCACAGCATTAAAGCCAATGGAAACTACCTCTACACGCATACATGAAGACAAAATAACCAGTTTCCCTACATATGTACTGACCAATGCCTTTTAGCCTGCAGTGGGGATTTAGGTGAGTGGCACAACAAAAATCCACCAGTGTTAAGATACCAGTATGTAAGAAGGCAAATGATGGTTATACAGTGTGTGGTTATATATTTCTCCTTAGTCACCCAGCAAAAGAGATATGATCAAGTTATGTCTGTGGTGTCCACGATATCTATCCAGCAGGTAATGGTTAGACTTACATATTTCATGCATGTTAGTCCAGAATCTGTGTTCTACTGCACGCATTGGAGCAGGACTATTGTGTATGGCTTCTGTTGCTTTAACTTGATTTTCTACCAGTAAAATAAATTACAACTCAACAGGTTCTATTTACTAGAATAATCAGTGAAGGATTTCTCAGTTTATTAGACTTTCTTCTCAGTAGTTTGTGGAGTCTAGTTTGCTCTGAATTAAAATATATGTAAAAAAATATGTTAAGCAAAGAGGCTGAAGAGGGATCCAGTCAACATAAACAACTGGACAGTGTATGGTGAAAATATTTCATAAGTAAGGGTAAAGTGTTTGTTTGTTTTGTTTTGTTTTGTTTTTGGTAAGAAGAGTCTTGAACAATCTACGCACACTTACAGCTCTAAATTAAGTAGAGGCGCAGAATAAGTATCACCAAGAATAGTATTAGGTACTGTTATTCAGCCTACAGTAATAATAAAACAGTCAGGCAAGATGCAATATAGTGCATTACAATAGAAATCATTTAGCACTGAAATTGGGTCTTTAACAAGAGTTATTTCTAGTTTCCAATAATTCTGATGCATGGTCCACTTCTAACTGCAATTGGTTCATTTTGTGCAAAGATCATTCCATACTTTACAAAGAGGGCCTTATTTATCACATTCCTAAAGCTCTTTGTGTAACACCCAGACATGAGAATCGGAAGAATAGGCAAGCAGGGAGATATGCTTGAGTACCAGCATTATTAAAACAACAAGAAAGATAGTAGGAGATAATACGTTACAGAAGCAGAATAACTACAGTCTCTTTTTACACCGAGATAATTTCCAGCATCTTTATGCACTTATGCCAAAGATCCCACATCTCACCCTCCCTCCCACTGTCACTGAATCACGTTAGTTGGGACAGCAAGAGGTGATGTCAGCTCTATGATTCGTGTGCATGCTGCTGGCCCCTGTGAACCTTAAAATGCTGTCTGAGCTTAAATGAACTCCTGACCTTCTTCAAAGAGAGAACTAGAAATTTTTCATTACGTCCTTCCATTCTGAACAAGGTAGAATTAATACAGAGACAATGAATTAAAAAAAGCTGCTTTTCAAGGCTAAATTATGCCTCAAGGAAAATGCAACAAGAAATAGATCCAGAACGAAGAATAGGTGCTGTCTTTCATTCAGAACAGAACCAAAAGTTTCATTTAGTTCTCAAGACATTTTTCCTCTTCCTGTGAATTATCTTCACTGGCCATGGCTAGAGGCAAAATCCTGTATAAATTGGATTATTCATCTGGTAAATTCAAGAGGTCTTAATTTCATATGCCTGACTTCAGATGAAAATGTTTTCTTAGAAAGATTGTTTTCTAGACTTCCTAGACATGGATTTGGTTTCAAAGTTGTTAAAAAATCAGAATTATGATGAAAAGGGACAGGAATTAAGAAATTTAATAAAGATGTTGTGGATAGTGGAAATCTTGAATTTACTTTCTGCTTATATATTTGTAAACCTAGTTTTGATTCTAATGCAGTTAAGGAAAGATGCTGCAGCTTTAGACTATTAGATGTGTTAAGGCAACCAATGTCTTAGTGTTCAAAACATGCCTTACTAGCCTCAAGAAAATATATAACTTCAGTTGGCAGAGGCCAGAACTCCTCACGTACGCTTCATAAAAGTATTTCTTGAAGAACAGATATCTAATTATTGTCAAATCCACTCTGTAAGTTTACAGTATCTGATCTTATGATTACAGACAGGTGCACTTAAAGCAGAATATGGAAAATGTTTCTAATTCAATTTAATTGATAAGATAATCAGGACTGACTTTCTACTAAGGCCATGTACTCTGCAGCCTTGAATTTTTTACTTATTTTTTTTATTTTTTTTTTTTGTCTGTGCCATTAATGGCTGATCCTGCTTTTTTCTGTAAAACAAAGGAAGAAGCCAGTACCAGAACTGAAGGTACATTACCGTGATCTTCAGAAATAACAGAATGGGCATAGAAAGTAACTAAATAATAATTACATGCAACTGGTGAAAGTGTGCCCTGGTAGGAAGCTAAAGAACTTCAAAGCTAATTCATCCTAATGAAATGAAAATTGTGCTTAATATCTAAGGTCTGTATAGACATTTTTAAGGTCCAGAAAGGAATTATTTGTTTAGAAACCTTGTAGATCAAATACAGTTTGATTGACACAGTTTTATTCACCTCCAAAATTTTTTCAGGGACGAGTCAACCATAGATAATCTCATGGGACCATGACTTAAGGAAACTTTAATCTGTATTGCCCTCTAACATTATCCACTTATTTGAAATAATGCTGTTACTATTTAAAACAGATGTAGAGAGTCCAGGGTGTATACGGGATTTTAATCAAAAACTCCAAGTAAGATTAGTCTCTCAAACAGTGAAATCATTGGAGCAGTTATTAATTATAAAGATAATACAATATTCTTATGGTTTGAACAGCCATGCTGAAATTTGATATGAACTAATTAATTTGTATAAAATGCAACTGAATGCCTCTCATTCCGTTGATAAATTTGCCCATTGCTATGGATCTAAGGACCAAAACATACAGAAAAATACCCTTACTCATAAATCAAATATCTCTTACTAGTATTATTTATTTGACAGAGGATCCATATGAGAGAGGCTTTTGTCATGCTTGATAAAGTACACATATGTAGCAAGGTTTTTCACCTGCTCTCTTCAATACGTAACCATTGCTACTATGCCATAACAATCTGCACCAATACACGATCTGTAATGTAAAACAAACAAATAGTTTATAAAATGTATGGCTATGCTTTTCTTATGCAGCACATTGTATTCTGTGCACAAAGCAAGAATAGCTAGCAAAACCTTACTTAAGAATATTATGAATTTTAAGCCACATAAAGAAACAGATTTTCAACTATTCATTCAAAGCATTCTTGCAACCTGAATGTCATCATCCAGTTGCACAATACAGATTACAACAGTCACAGTGATCTTCCCATCTTTATATTTTGCTAGTAACCCAGACACTTTTACTCCCATCTCTGATGTTTTTCTTTTTTGCCTGGGATAAGCATGTGGCTGACAATTTAACTTTGCTGTTGTTAAGGCAGAATTTTACAGCAAGCTCAGGCACTTCTCCTTGAGGGTATCCTGAGAACAACTAATTGATTCATATCCCTATGTTTCTTTCAGAGAAAACAGGGAAAGGTAAGTCATAGGTTCAGTCTACGGTATTGTCAATTTTCTTCAATAAATTTGGCAATTTTTCTCTCTCTGTAATAGCAACATTGCTGTCAATTATACAAGCAGGAAAATGGCATTGGGTCTCTTGAGAACTGAAGAAAAGTATAAAAACCAGATAAAGACGGAAAGTGAGCAAGCACCAGAGTCTCAAGGCATTCTTTGTTCCAAGGCTTATACCGTTCACTGAAGTCACTGCTGTTTCCCTCTGCTCCTTGTCTGTAGGATCAAAATCACCCCAAAACTCCACTACTTTTATGGAAGTGAAATTTCAGCAAAGAACATGAGATTCAGCCCAACCCAAAGGAGAAAATAAGGAGCTTTGCTCTTCTTAAGTCCCTTATGCAATTGTAGTGGGTTTACGTGACAAGGTTTTGGTAGCAGGGGGCCATAGGGGTGGCTTCTGCGAGAAGGATCTAGAAACTGCCCTATGTTTGGTAAGGGCCCCACTGCTGACCAGAGCTGAGCGTGATGTTGTTTTGCGCCTCTGTGAGAGCATATTTAAGACAGGGGAAAAAAAAAAAAAAAAAAAAAAAAAAAAACACTGCGCCACACAGCAGCTGAGAGAATGAGAGGAGTGAGGAACAGCCTTGCTGGTGCCAAGGTCAGTGAAGAAGGAGGGGGAGAGGTGCTCCAGGCGCCAGAGCAGAAGTCCCCTGCGGCCTGTGGTGAGGACCATGGTGAAGCAGGCTGTCCCCCTGCAGCCCGTGGAGTACCACGGTGGAGCAGGGTTCCACGCTGTAGCCCGTGGAGGAGACCACGGTGGAGCAGGTGGACCTGCACCGACAGAGACTACTGTGGCCTGTGGAAGACCCCTGCCAGAGCAAATTCTGGGCCAGACCGGTAGCCTGTGGAGAGGAGCCCATGCAGGAGCAGGTGACCTGGCAGAAGCTGCTGCCCGTGGGGGATCCAGGCTGGAGCAGTTTGCTCCTGAGGGATGGACCCCGTGGTATGGACCCATATCTGGAGCAGTTCTTGAAGAGCTGCTGCCTGTGGGCAGCCCACGCCGGATCAGTTCAGCAAGGACTGCATCCTGTGGGAGGGACCCCACAGCACAGGGGACGAGACTGACCGAGAAGGAGCAGCGCAGAAGCGCTATAGACTGACCATAACCCCCCATTCCCCCATTCCCCTGTACCGCTCAGGGGGAGGAGGTAGAAGAGGGTGGATGGGGGGGAAGGTGCTTTTGGTTTCCTTCCTTTGTTTCTCACTTTTCTAGCTTGTTAGTAATAGGTAATAAATCTTACTATCTCCCTATGCTGAGTCTGTTTTGCCCGTCACAATAATTACTGCATGATCTCCTCGTCCTTATCTCAACCCTTGAGCCCTTTTCAACGTATTTTCTGCCCATTCCACTTCCAGGAGGGGGAGAGAGAGAGCGGTTGTGGTGGAGCTCGGCCGCCCACCCAAGTAAAACCACCACAGAAACACATTGAAGAAAAAATGGTGCCTCTTTTAGCAGAGTGTTAGTAGAAAAATTACACATTGAAAATTGAACAAAGAGGTTCAGTTGCAGCTCAGTCTTTCTCCAAAATGAAATTGACCTGAAGAAGAACATTAGTTGAAGTATATAGCAACACCCTTAAATCAATCATTCTTAGTTTTTAAAACTGTTTTTTAATTGTTTATTTTGTCACAAGAACAGTGGATTTGGTTTTTGAAAACACCAGAGCAGTTTCTTGCTGCCCTTAAATTCAGAACAAGGTAATCTGTTTTGTTGAAGGCCTCAGTCTCAACCTCAAGGCTTCATATCACCTGTGACCTCAGCTTGTCTGAGAGTTTTTTTGAGGGGGTTCACACATTTTTTTGCCAGGCTGTGGCATCTTTGCTATGGCTGGTTCTTCCTCCTGAGGTGAATTCTACATGTATCTTTTGATAACACAGCTGTAAAATTATCATATTTTGCTAGATATTTTCTTGATTTCTGAGAGGTGGCAGGTTCTCATGAAAACTATGGCATTTTACAATAATTCTAGGTTACATAACAAAAATAATTTTATCTAGTAATGAAGAAATAATAACCTTTCATACAAAACACTTTATATATATATATATTTTATAAGATGTATAAAATAATATCTCTACCAAGGAAATCTGATCCCAGAGGGATTGCAGGAAGCTTCTTTTCACTGCTAGTTGTCACTGCTATTGAAAGTACTTTAAAGGGTGACAAAATGAACTGAATTCAAATATACCCCAACACATCTTTGAAACAATAATCAGAGGTGTCTAAGTATCAATAACAAATTAAACTTATTATGGGTGATGTGTTATACTATGTTTTTGTAAAGGGGATACATAATCTCAGGAGAACTGCTTATTTTTATGAAGATTGCTTTAATTAACAGACAAAACTGGTTCTTGTGGGGGGATTTCCACTAAAATGCATTCATAATTTCTTTGTAAAATTAGAATAAATTTAGGTAGCCAACATGACAGAGCACATAATATGCATCTCCCATTTATAGGCAGATTATGTCATTTTTACCTTTATTGATTTTGAATGAGAACACTCGACCAGTGAGAACAATACTTGGTATGGATAAGGCCAGTCAATAGATCAAAGTTAATTATATTAGCTGCCTCAGAGAAGTAAGGGAAGATGTTTTAAATATTAACAAGGGACTGAGTAAGATCTCTATTCCTTCAGCTGAGGTAGAGTGGGGGCTGAGCTCTGCAATTGTGATTGTGTGAAAACTGAGGAGACTCATTGAAGACTTTATATTTCCACTTTCTCTCAGTTTGATACAGCTTTATTGGTAACTTTGAAGAGCTATGAGAAGTACAAAAGTGCTTTTCTAGCAAGTGCTTTTTCTAGCAAGCAGGGATCTTCATCCTGCAGCACACAAGAGATTGTAATGGTTTTCTTGTTACGCAGTTTTAGCATCAGCTAAGCTAGTGTTTTAATCTCATTTGATTCCTTCTGCAGTCACTGGGGAGAAAGAGATTATTTTGGACTCTGCTCTGGATTGCACCATAGAAGTATCTAACTTTCTTCTTTGTCTAAGGAGGAAAACCTGAATTAAAATATATGTTTGTGAAATGTCCCTAGAGCATGAAGAATAGACAACTAAAATAAGTAGCATCAGCAAATCTTAGGATAGACATTTACATTATATATATATACGTATATATTCATGTATACTTTACAATCATTCTATGAAAACATCAACTCAATGCTTAGAAATTGCTGAATAAACTTTAACCAAATAGAAATTTGTATGAAAGAAATATCAAAACAGAATAACTGTATGGCTACAGCTATGAGTTCTTTTTGAAATACTTGTTCCTTTGACTCAAAAGGTATATGGATGAACAGAAAATTGTTCAGAAGACCAAAAAATCAAAACTATACAGTGGCTTCTGTATAAGGAAAGACTAAGTGGGCTTAGACCTACAAGGAAATGAAAGAAATGACTAAAGAGGTAGTGTGACAGAAGAACTATAAAATCGTTAATGGCTGGAAGACATTCAATATAGAATAGCTACTTTTTATTTCTCTCTCTAAAAAAAAAAAAAAACTAGGAAACATCAAATAAAACTTGTAGGTGCATATGCAAAGCAAACAAACAAAAAAAGATTGAAGATCGTTCATCTCACATAAAAGCTATTGAAAATTGTTTAATGCAAAGACTACAGATTTTCCTCAGGTGGTCCCTGAGCCTTAAATCACTACAGAAGCATTGCTGTATTTGCTGTTCATAATCTCTTTATTTGCTTTTGGCCTTTCTCCAAGGTAGGATTTGAGGACATTTACTCTGACCTAATAGGACTTTATTTTTTTGTTCTTTCTTTATTTTTCTCCCAGTCTAATACTTCAAAATTGCTTGGAGGGAAAAGAATAATTTATTGTAAATTGTTACACATGGAATTCTTTTGAATTGATATCAAGGGCATTCTTAAAATCTAAGCAGGTTCTTTTGTACTATTTCTCTAAATATTGTCAAATAGGAGGCTTGATCTTCCTGCAGATATCAATAGTTCCTGTTAAATTCAATCTTGCTGGAGCAAGCCAATTGTGAATTATATTGCTATTCTTTTTCATTTCACTGCATCACATGCTTGGAGCTGCTTGGGTTTCCTGCCAGTTTAACAACATGAATTTCAGTGATTTCCTTTTTCCTTCTTTGTTTTGCAATCTTGCTTAACTGTGAGACTAATGGATATGCTTAACTTTGGAATAAATTAGAATTTATGATCCTAGCTGGCAAAAGAACAGCGAGCTTACATGAGGTGAAGACATTTGAAATTAGAGATTAGGTGCTTTACTGAAGCTCGAGAGACATGGTGTTCCAATTGCAACCTGAAGTAATCCCTAAATGATGATGGGGCCAGGAAATGAATGTAATTGGGAATTTCTATATGAAAGTACTTGTACTGAAACAGTAAGACAAACTTTTCAAGGGTTTTCTGTTTCTAACACTTAAGATGTAAATACATGGATGGTTAGTTTTGTTTGTGTTGTGGAGGTTATTCAAAGTCCTCACTTTTACCCTATTTCTTTTCCCACAATGGCTTAGTTAGTGGTAACTTTGCCAATGACTTAAACAGAACTATGAGTATGGATAGTACTAGTGGGATAATCACTAAATGTGGTTGCTCATAACACAGATAGTAAAACTTGAGTTAGTCACCTGAGGCTGTTGAAACATGGGATTGAGTCAATAATCAATGAAGACAGAGTCAATACAATCAGTGGAGCCCAAGATGTGGTATGTCTTACCCTAAAATAAACACCTGTAGTTAACAAATTGAACACTGTCCCAAATGCATTGCCTGTAAAATAACCCTTGGGTGACTACCTCTGGTGTATACTCCCACATTATAAACATAAAATAAGGTGACCATAAATCCTGCCTTGGGTTTCCAGTTTTACACATTTCAATTACTGCATTGATTATTGTATATTTACCTTGAAGTCAGATTTGTCATTTACATTGTCAGACCCAGCAAGTCTTAAAGATGCTTAAAATCCTTTGATACCTTCCAGAGTGTGACAGTTTCATGTATTTATGTTTCTTAGAAAAAACTCCCAGTTATTTATTTCTTTACAACAATTAGCAATATGTTTCAAAATCACAGTAAAATTGCTTTAAAAGAAAATGCACTATTTTATTAAAAAATAGTAAAAGTTATCACACATATAACCAGCTGGTGTAACTAGCAATTCTTTATTGATTTCATAAGGATATAATCAAATGACACCATTGATTGTGAAGGAAAGCATCTGAGGATGGCAGTCTTACGTAGTTAGACACTGTTATACTGTTCACAAAATCTTTAACTACTTTACAACTTTTCTGTTTGTACTTAGTCTAAGGCAACAAAAATACTTCAAAATCTTTCGGTGACTGAGTTATAACAATATCATAGAATCATAGAATCATAGAATCACAGAATCATAGAATCACAGAATCAGAACCACAGAATCACAGAATGGTTTGTGTTGGAATTTTGTATGAAAACTTTGTTCTGTTTCAGCAAAATACCTGGTTGTGAGGAATTCATCTCTATGATGTGTTTTCTATTGTTTTGTCCACTCTAATTTTAAAATTATAAAGGCTTTGTTTTAAAAGTCTTAAAAAACAGGAATTACACTGTTTTCTTGGAAAGTTATCACAATGCTATGAAGAAAAGGGGAAGTACTTTCATCATTCAGGAGCTTCTCACTTACAGCTTTTCTCCATGCTTGTCATACAGGTTTTAGACCTTTTTTTTTCTACTTTTATTCATTCAATAGTAAATATTCATGTTGTTCCCTGATAGTGTAGTAAGATGTACTAAAGGGGCTTAAAATAAAAGGGTATGCCAGGAACAGACGAGGACAAGCCTTTAAAACATGAATTAAGGCTTTTGCATATCTTCAGCAACAGTAGCATGCATCCTTGAACCATCTGAGAATGAGCAGAAGGAAAGAGAATTCAGAAAACACTTGTGAGAGGATATTACCAATTGTATATATTTGTTGTTGTTGTTGTTCTAGAGTCACTTTTAGTTCATCATTTGATGCAAAGCTTACAGTGAAATCTGATATCCTCTATCACTGACACCTAAACAGTATCTGTATTACATGTTGATATCTTGCATAAAGATTTTTCTAAGTAAATAACTTACCAATTCATTAACTTTATTTTAGTCATGAGTAACGATTACAGCCATTTCTGCTGGTCAACAGCAAGTAGCTTGTGGTAGAGAATAAATGTTATGTACATAAAATGGTGAAACATTTCTTGGCTTTGGTTGGGGTAAATTTCCAGATAAATTGGAATTGAGGAGTCCTCATTCAGGTCAAGCAGAAACAACCTGTTAATTACATAAGAAGCTAGAACTGTGGTGGTCAGATGATAGATTAAGGGTCAAACTCAAGCTCAATTCAACAATGAGATTAAATTTTGCCTGAATTTGACCATGTGTCAATGAAAAAGACTCTCAAAATATCTTCTATGCGTGACTAGGCAATTCCAGGCATTCAAGAATAACAGTGTTTTGCACTTAACTGCAGACTGCAATAGATTTCAGATCTCCTCCATCCACTAATCAGACATTTGAAATGAATATAAAAAGTTGGCATAAATTATTAAATTATTGTCATTAATAATTTCATCATTTCCTTAAAAGATTTCCCATGGTTTCTGGTACAATCTTGCAATGCATAACACTGAAAGTTTTCTGTCTCTAAGGAACTGAATCCTTCTATAGGTTTTGAACATTCAGGCTGGTGACAATATAAAATGTGTGACCATTTAGATAGAAAAGGAAGAAAAATTTTCCCTCATTAGAAAATATGATACAGCTGAGAGAAAAAGCAGATACTGTCTGCATGTAAGCATGTGTTGATGCACACATCCCTACCTGTTTGATGAAGCAAGACTGATACAAAATCGTGAGACCATCAAACATAAGAATATAACTTGTAGGGTCTATGACTTCCTAATCCTTTAGTGCCTGTGAAGTACAAAAAGGGAGTAAAACATCTTTACTGAGTCCACCTTGAAAGCTAATATTTCTCAGGCCACACTTAAATGGACTGAAAATATGCACAGGTGTGTAACACATGAATAGGGTTGACTGAGCTAGTGAAGGGTGTGATGGGAGTATTGTATGCATGTTACTGTTAGCCCAAGCTAAGGAATGTCAACAATATACAAGATATTGCAAAGGCTGCAAGTTAGTAAAGAGCTACAAGGTGGCCTTTTATAAAAGAACAGCTTTATCTTTTTTTTTTTTTTTCCTTGCTATAGTGTCAATATTCATTTGCATATCATCTGTATCAATTAACTACTAAATTATCTTTATCTATTGATAGTGGAAACAAAAACTTTAACATCAAAGAAAGGGACTGCTTCTTGAAGATTTAATTCTTGAGGAAAAAAAAAATAAAAGAAAGAGCTCTTTTGCATTGTAATCAGAAATGTGCACTGAAATGGATGAGCAGTCTTTTAAAACTTAGCAATGTGACCCAGTCCAAAATAAGGATTAGCAGAATTAAACTCAGTGTAATGATATGTGATTATACACATGAATAGTAACAAATGAAACGGTTCTTATGTATAAAGTTACTCACCTGATTAACAGTTGAAGGTAACTTTTAATCTCAAACCTGACTTTAACCTTTCCATAGATCTCAACTTCTGTTCTGCCTGAAATTGCAGATGTGATGTAATTAGTGAATGGAGTACTTTTTTTTTTTTTCTTTTACATTTAAAATTATTCCAAAACACCATTTCTGGAGTTTGGTTCCACAGAAGTGTGAAAAATAATTATCAAACAATGTATTGCAAATTTCAACAATATTTTGCAAAATAATTTATTCAAGTATCTTTCAGTATTTCACTGTAAAACATAATAGGGCTTATTATTTGGATGTAAGGGAGGGGTCCCTGGATCAATTTTTATCTTACATAGATAAATCATCCAGAGCTACTCAATAAGCTTTGAATTTTAAAACAATTTCTTTTAATGTTATTTTTATTTAAATAATTGTATTCACCTTTTGATGAGCTATGTCCCCAAAACCGTAGAAATTAATGCAAATACTCTATTTATTTAAAGGGAAATGCAAACAGTTCCCTTTAAAAGACTTTTGTTTCTTCCTTCTTATTTTGACCTGCTTAACCTTCAAAATATGGAAGCTGATTACATGACTAGGATACCTGACTGAAACCTGGAAGAACTGCATTTCTTCTCCTGATATGCCCGTGCTGCTTGTGTGACCATGGACACTTCTTTTATTCTCTCTGAATGTCCATTCTCCACCTGAGAAATCCAAACAGCAGGTTCTCTCCCACTTTCTTCTCTCTGGTGGTTTTTTTATTTGTTTGTTTTTCTTTTTGTTTTTCTTTTTGTCTACATGGGGTGCAGCCTACTTTTAGGAAAATTTCAATAAAGAAAGAGTAGCTGGTCAGAGTTTTCAAAATTGAGTAGAACAGTCCATAGAAATAAAAAACAAAACTAGATGGGATCACCTACTCTGCATACTTCACGAAGTTCAGACCAAAAGATGTAGGTATGTTTTTGACAGACTAAGCTGAATTCTAACAATACTTGAGAAGAGAGAATGTCCTCTTGTTCTTTCATCCTCCAAATAAAACCCTCTGCACCAAGGGTAAAGAGAAGGGAAAGTGTTTTCTTTCCCTGTAAACAAATGGAAAAAGTTTTGATATAATAGAAGAACTACCTGTTTTTCTTTCTTTCTTTCTTTCTTTTTTTTTTTTTTTTATTTAATGAATAAGGAGAATGTTGAATAAGTCAATAAAACCTTTGCGGAATAAGCACTAAGCAGTAACAGTTCATCAAGCCCCTTTCCAGTGTTGAATTCAGCTTGAAGAAATATTTTTTATTAAAAAACAAAAAAAAAGCTCAAATTAATAGTAACAGTAAAAATACTTTGTGTTTGTGTTGTCCCAAGACTGTACAAAATCATAAATACTATAACAACTAGAGATTAAGTTTTCTTTTAATTTTTCTACCACCTTGGGGGCATTAACCAACCAGATACACAACAGTTCATATCTCAAGCTTAAATTTTAACTCTAGGTAGGGGCCTCAAGACACCATTATAATAGAAATAAAAACAAAACAAAACAATACAAAACAAAACAAAATAAGGGTGATTAATAATGCTGCTGGGGTTTCTTCTGTTTCAAATTTTCCTCTCCTCCTTTTCAGAATTTGGTAACTCTGCTTTGCATTCTTCTATTTTTGATACATTGCTTGCTCTCTCTCGCTCTCTTTTTTTTTCTTTTCTTTTTTTTGTGCTCTGATCATGTTAGCTTTATTTATGTTTACTCTACCCAAACTTTCCTCTTCTACAGAAAGAGATTTCCTTTGTTCCAAATAGTTGAAAATGCTTTGTCTTTTGGACGATAGCAAGGCTGGGATGGGCTGCTTGGATCTAGAAAGAAAAATATTACAGGAAGAGTAATTTAAAGTTAGTAAGGAAGTAATCCCCTCCTTTCTTTGCTTTCCTTATACTTCTTTCTCAAAGAATCACTGATTTAGTTGACAAGGAATCTAAATGTGTTTCCTTCTTTGATTTATACCTACTACTAGTCAACACCTTTTATTCAACATCAAACAATTTCAGTTCACTGAATTTTTAAACTATTCCACACTCATGTTTTCAAAGTCGCTGATGATGAAATAGTTCTTCTGATGGGATCCCACCATCCCTTTTTGTGTATTTGTATTGTGTTTACATGACAAGGGACCTGCCGCTGGCCAGAGCTGAACCAGGGAGAGATGCTGGGTGGGCCTCTGGGAGAGCAAATTGAAGTAAGGGGAAAAAAAAAAAAAAAATTGATGCATAACTGCAGCTGGGAGAGAGGAGTGGGAAAAAGTGAGAGAAGCAGCCCTGCGGCCCCCAAGGTCAGTGCAGAAGGAGGACAGGAGGTGCTCCAGGCACACAGTTCCCCTGCGGCCTGTGGAGAGGCCCCTGGTGGAGCAGGCTGTCCCCCTGCAGCCCATGGGTCCCACACGGAGCAGATCTCCACGCTGCAGCCCGTGGAGGAGCCCCCGGTGGAGCAGGTGGATGTGGCCTGGAGGAGGCTGCGGCCCATGGAGAGCCCCCGCAGGAGCAGGCCCCGGGCCGGAGCTGCAGCCCGTGGAGAGGAGCCCACGCAGGAGCAGGGGGTCTGGGGGGAGCTGCCGCCCGTGGGGGACCCGTGCTGGAGCAGTTTGCTCCTGGGGGACGGACCCCGTGATACGGAGCCGTGTGGGAGCAGTTCTTGAAGAGCTGCTGCCTGTGGGCAGCCCCTCCCTGCAGGATCAGTTCTGGAAGGACGGCATCCTGTGCGAGGGACCCCACGTGGAGCAGGGGCAGAGAGTGACCGTGAAGGAGCAGTGGAGACGAAGTGTCAGGGACAGACCACAGCCCCCCATTACCCGTTTTCCTGCACTGCTTGGGGGGAGGACATAGAAGAAGGAGGATGGGGGGAAGGTGGTTTTGGTTTGCTTTTAGTTCTTAATGTTCTAGGCTGCCAGTGATAGACAATAAATTATATTATTCTCCCTTATACTGACTCTGTTTTGCTCGTGATGATAATTAGTGAGCAAATTCTCAGTCCTTATCTCAATCCTTGAGCCCTTTTCCATCATATTTTCTTCCTGTTACGTTGAGGAGGGGGAGTGAGAGGGCAGCTACGGTGGAGTTGAGCTGCCAAGCAGGGAAAAAACACCACAGTATTCCCCCTCAACTCCTTATAGAACATTAATATTAAATCTCGGAGCTGCACTTTTGCTACTGATGTAACCCACATGGTATCAATAAAACAAATATACATCTGACCAGATTATTAGTGTTTCAGTTTGTGGTCAAAGGGTTGAACCATTCAAGGTATAATTTGGTGCAGAATGCTGTCAAGATGTGGTCACTGATGGCTGCATTTAGGTTGATTGCTCCACATTGGGTACCCAGAATTTGAGGTATTTCCTTGGAGACTGCAAAAGCAGGTTTAGGCTGAGAGTGGGTGAACCTAGAGAAGAACAGAGGTGCCTAACACCCCAAATCATGTGGAAATGAGAATAATAAAAGCCCTTCAGAGACAGCTTTGGGTCTTGTCTATCTGAGATTGGGAAGGGTGCTATGACTCATCTTTAACATAAATTAAATATAATATAAAGGTAATAAATGGAATCAGACTCACCAGAAACAACGGGTTGAGTCTTGGATTTATTTTAGTGTGCTTTGTTCTGAACCCAGAGTCTGTACAGTTCTGCAAGAAAGATTTCTGTAATTAAAAAGCTAACAACTGGGTTAAATTGGTTCAGTTATGAACAAAGTGTCTTGTAAGTTCCTCTCAGAACAAAGGGTTAATGTAAACTGTCTTTTGGGTTGAATATCCTGCTAAAACATGTTTGAAGTAAGTAATAAATAAACAAAATCTTGACTTCAAAAAACTGAAAGTAAGGGTTAATAGAGAAAAACGATGCCTTTGTAGATATGACACTTCCCCCTTATACGTTGTGAATAATTGACAACCATGTGTTGATTCGGGGGGCCTTTTTTTTTTTTTTTTCCCAATTTATTTATTTATTTTTAAGAGGAAAGAAAAGATTTGAATTGGCTCTGGTCCCATTGCCAAGAGGTGGCTGGAGCCCAGCCATCTGTCACAGCTGCTGCTCGCTGTTGCTACCACTTTAATTGACAATAGGCCCAGCGCCCTGCAATAACTGGGGCTCTGGCGCAAGTAGGCAGGTAATGGCACCCTTTTAGCATCCTACAGTCCCCATCTGTGCACCAGACCTGCCTGCCCCCTCAGCATGGTAGGACCTGGGGGCCATGCTGCTGGCTTCCCAGGTGGGCAGGGAAGCGTTAGGAAGGCCTCAGGGAAGCCATGCCCACACTGAAATTGAAAACCTCCCCAAACTCACTGGAAGATCTTAATCCTGTTTCCAGGGTACACATACAACATCTGCCATTCAGCCCTTGTTTTTAAATTAAAACAAAATTATATATATATATATATATATATAAAGGTAATTTCCAGTATCGCACAGTTTATGGACTATGCCAGTCTGAGTTTCTTTGTTAAATGACCTCTCAACAACATTTTGAATTAAATGTTTTAGAGGTTTTTTCCCCATCACAAACACTACAGATACCGAAAGCTTTGTTAGAAGTCTTTCCAGGAAGGATTTCTTCAAGGCTTGTGCACTTTGGGGGGGCAAAGCCAGATCTCCACTGTCATCAGAAAGATCAGCCCTTCCCTTATGCCATATGTATAACCCTGGTCCCAGAATATTTCGTCCAGGTATTTCTCTGTCCCCTACAGGCACTAGCTGGCACAATATGAACAGCTGATTTGCAAGTTTTGTGTCATTTGATAGTATTCCTAGAGCTGCTGCCTTCTTAAGTGGAAGTAACTCAGGTTTCCACAGCAGGTGCATGCATGCTCTAAAATAAAGGCCTACTCATATATTTAATTTTTTACAGCCCTTTGGGCCTCATCTAATGCATAATGAAGTAAACAGAAAGACTTCAATTTGCTCCAGAGAGATTTGGTCAAAGATTATAGGGTAGTTTAAGGTTTAATGGAACTCTTTGGGGCTAAATCTCTTTCTTCAATTCCTTCAAACTGAATTAAGGTACATATGGATGTCAGGACTCGGGCTAGTGATTATAACTAGACAGGAAGGACTGATGACATTCTTTACTTCATAGAAAATAACTTTTGTTTTCTAAGTTATATTAAAAATAATAGTAATAATGATGCTATTTAGAATTGGAGTGATTTACAATCTCATGTAAGTGCTTCCAGGCCAGGCCAGGCCAACTGGCCCGCTATCAGGGCAGCCTGTTTTTGGTGGGAGGACTGCCAGCATGACTTTGGGTTTTGTCATACCTCACTTTAGCATCTTTAGCATGATTTAAACCCTACAAACTTCTTTTCTTCTTTTTTTCATCCTTAGTAATTAAAAAAAAAAAAAAAAGCTTTCCCAGTTCAGTTTTATTCCCCTTTTCTTCCAGAAACAGAAGCTCAATATGCTTTCATAATAACCTTCATAGAGAATTTAACCCATGAAATTCTTAATATTAGCGATAGGTTTATTATTGGAAAAATCTCCCTGAGCTAGTCCAAAACTGATTTACCAGCTCTTGTCTTCAGAAGTGTGAACTTTTTCTTCAGTTTTTGACAGAATGGTATGGACTGATGTTGCACTAACACTAAGTAAATTACTCCAAGGACAGCTTGTAGCACAGAAATGGAGTTTAATGTATTTTAGTGTTTTCAGTCCCTTAACCACATATCAGCAAAACTTCACCTGAAAAATTAATGAAACTGTGAGCTGAGTGGTGGGAATTGTTGAAATGAGAAACACATTACACATGAGTTGTTAAGTAGCCAGAGATGCAGTTACTGTACACTCATCTCTTGAATGCTAGAAAGGACACTTAAGACTTGGCAAACACGTAAAGACAGGAAATATTCCTAACAAAATATAAAATTAGTCAAAATTGCTGTAGTTGGAAAATGTTGCTGACGTGTGAATTTTCCCTACAAAAAATAAGATTATGGAAAGAAAGTGAGTGCACATACACACCCACACAAGTGCACAGGAAAGTCTGGAAGGATGTTTCTATCTCGATATGAAGAACAACCCATTCTGTTCAGTCCCTGTCTAGTCAATTTTCTACAGCATAGTTTTAGACTTGCAGATTTTAGGAAATTTCTACATCATAGATGTTTCTCAAAGAATTAGTTGCAAAACAGAAGATCCTGTAATAATTTAAGTAAATTTATTACTGGGCATAAAATAACCTGGCAGGAAAATGATGACTCCAAAACATTTGTTTCTAGGATGTTGGCTACCTTCATTTAAAATTGTGTTATTTTATTAAGCTGGTTTACAGTATCATTCCAAAAGCAATTAACCTAACTGTTTAGTGAGAATCTGTAGCAGTGTCACACACTTCTCAACGGAATGAGTGAATGAATGTAATGTGCAAACAACATCAGTGGCTTCTAAAGGCCATCTAAAGCTCTAAATGTTTGTGAAAATGGGATTGGGATACACTTCCAAATTTTACCTAAGGAAAGATATTAAAATCAGATAAACAGACAACATGTGAAAAGGGAAGAGCAAAGGGATCCTGCCTCCCTTTGCGAAGAACCTGGAGCAGCCTCACATTCCAGACCATCTGCAAGCTGCAGAGCCTGTGTGGGCCTGTCTGCTCTTCAGCTGCATGCACAGAACACACGGTTAGATACATTTCCTGAAACTTATGGGTTAGGCTTTGGATTTATGTGACAAAGACTTTAATTGCCCAGTGTTTCCCTAAGTTTAGAGCTCTGTTTTCTGATGCACCTCCTATGGGTTACTTATGAATAGAATCCCAACATTAGAAGAAGTTATTCAAAGTAAAAACTTGGCCTCCATCCAGCATCTAAAAAAGAGAGAGATTGAGGCAGAACTCATCTCAGATTCCAAAGGTGTTACTCCAGATTTATATGAGTGTAACTGAAAGCAGAAGGAAGTTCATTGTTTATTATGTCAAACACATAAGATCTTTTAGACAACGGACTATAGATACCAGGCAAAATGCACTCATATGTTCTGCATCCTATTCATTGATTTTTTTCACTTGGAAAACTTCATAACTTTAAATGCAATGCTCATATACTGTGAGGGGAGCTTGGAATACCTAAAAAAAGATTATGTGGGAAAGCTTTATGTCAATTCTCACACAAAAATCTGTCCAGAGATTGAAATAAGCAATTCAAAGACACACAGAGGACTTCAACACTATTTCCCAACTTTAATTGTCAAGTAAAGCAGTCTCACTGTTCTCTTTATATATATATATATGTATGTGTATATATATATATGTATGTTTTATATATATATATGCAAAATGAAAAATATCTGTTTCTTTTAGCCAGAGTGACAACTTCATGTACTTCCACCAGTCATCACATAAAAAAGGATGAACACTTCTGTATTCATGGTAAGGAGCTTTACTGTTAGGTTTGAAGTACATGACATTTTACTGCTGACAATACGTGTTATCTGAGGATGAAGCACAGCTTCTGCAAAGTCTTTAACTCTTAGTATACTGTATTATATCACTATTATATTACATTTATATGTTGTATTATATCAAGTATTTATTAACATACTGTACTGAATATCACCTTTTCTAAGGTAGACTTTTGGGGTTTTGTGCTTTTTCAATATTTCTTTACTTTTAACATGTTTTTCTTTTAGGAACCGAAGCTTTGACTTTCAAAAATGTAAGAGTGTAATGACACTTACTTCACATTTTCTCAAGTGCCCCCAGCCACTTGTGTTACAGTATCTTTCTATATCTTGCTTAAAAAATAGGAAGCAACTATTTAGCTCAGATGTTTTACAGGGGAACATCTTCACTTGTGGTGTCACCCGAAGTTTTATTAACATATTGTTGATTCTTCTAGCTCATTATTACAGATAAACAATATCACGAAGCCTTGCCATACCCTTGTAGCAAATCCCTCCTGGATGGTTACCAAGCATAGTTACTTTTCTCTTTTATGTCTTCCCAAGCTACCCAGCTTATTCTCATCGAAGTTCAATTGAATGCCAAATGGATTGAATTCTCTCACAATATTTTCTTCCCCGAGACACACTTTTTACTACTGATAAATGTCAAAATGACTTTTTTGTTTGTTTGTTTCTTTATAAAGCAATTGTGAATTTGCCTGCTTCAGGAAAGCTCCTTCTTCTGTGGTCAGAGAGCTTTGAAGAACTGTCTGCAAAGTATACTTAAAGTACTCAGTTACTGTAACTTACAAACTTGTTCTACTTGAAGTAAAAACAAAATTATTGTAGTCTAGAAAACACAGATGCTAAAAAATGTAATGTTTGCCTTCAGAACTAACTGAAATCTTCTTATAATTTTTCTACCTAGCAATAAAAACTGTTAAGCTGCTCCTGGTCTGAAAGAGAAGGAGAGATACAGGGAAAGGGCTGCCTTAAGTAAGGGTACAGGTACAAGTAATAAACCCTTAAGTAAAGTTTGTTGCTCTGGTTTCTGTTGAAGTGGTGATGGCACTGTTGGGTGAAAGACTTTCAACCCAGGGAGTCAGCAGCATTCTGGCTAACTAGCGGCATCCACCACACACCATACTGCAATGTTTAGCTGCATGGCAGCTGCAGAAGCCAATCCAGTCAAGAAAATTGAGGGAAAGTACAAATCTGTGTATATACCAATATTCAAGAGAAGGGAAAAAAAGTTGTTATATCATGATGACCCTGACATCTGATTGATACGGACTCTTGCTCTGGGGCTCCCACTGCACCCTGCAAGCATGTTTGAGTGGTCACTGTTTGATCTCTAACACTTAATACTGCCGTAGATACTCATCCAACTGAACAAGAAAACTGTGTGGGCAATGGTCATTTTGGGATTTTAGAATAAGTGTTAGTTTCTAGTTGATAGGCAGCAGTACCTAAGCTCACAGTACAATTCATGAGATATATTAGCTTAGAGATATTAGCAGAGATCAGCTAGCTAGTCTACTGAAGAAATGCAGAGGAAAAAGTTGGTGCTGGAACCCCAGCTCTGTAGGATTAGGTGAAAGCTAAGTGGGGTTACAATGGTTAAGTGAGGTTTTGCGGTTCTAAAATTTGGACTTGGGAGGGTAAAGGAATGGTTAGGTAGTTAAATCTCTTTGTTCTTCTAGCTCTCTTTTATAATCTCCAGGCTGACTACTGAAGTCTGTCTGTGTTTTGTCATGTAAGTATTTGCACTGTAAAATAAATGTGGATTGTTTAACATTCCCTTCTAAAAATGTGTGTGTGCATGTTCAGTTCCATTAACAATAGGGGTGTATGCTGGGCAGGAGAGACCCTGACCCCAGGAAATTATTGCCTAGCTGCTGTAATGGCAATTGCTTATCTCTTATTTAAATAATCAAGTTAAACACCAAACAAATCTTCTAAACTCTGTTTTCTGTTAAGCTCAAAGAAAACGTGGAGAGGATGAAATACAAATCCTGCACAAGAAAAATTACAAAAAAAAATGTCTCAAACACTCTCCTTCAGTGTCCTGCTGGCAAGCTGTATAGTCCCATCCCATTCCGAACCCCCCTCACCCTCCCCCCCTAAAAAAGGAAGAAAAAAGAATAATATTAAAAAAACAGCAAACCAATTATAAACATGATATGTCCCTATCTTCCAAATGCCAACTGAAAGGCTAGATTCCTATCTACATGAGATTAGCAGGAAATATAAATTATTATTTATTGTGGACTAGAAATTAGTTTAGGATAAAAGCACTCACATTTTGAAACAGCAGTGTGAAATCAGAATTTGTCTGTTAATTAAGCCACTGGAGCTTCATAGCAAAGATTTTACTATCCTCTTTTATTTGACCTTCTACTAACTAAACTGGCTTTATCTGTGTTTGGGTGACTGCTAATATACCACAGCACCACTGTACCACCAGATCTCATTCACTAGGGAATATTGCACATTCCCCATCATAATACCATAAGACTCTAGAAAGGATGTAATAGGGATATATCATGTTATTGGGTTTCTAAGAGCAATAAAAGAGTTAAGGGTTACTAACAGTATCAATAAAGTCAGCTGTTAGTACACATTTCTTTTTTATTAATATAGTAATAGGATAAAATCAATATGTACAGTAACCATGTGCTGTGATCGCTATCTTGACTGTAATGTTTTTACAGGGTGGTAATTAAGGCTTTGAATGTGACCTGAATAGGGTAAGTTGACACTAACTTCCATTCTGATGGTCAAAGAAATGTGATGGTATCTCCTTTACAAAGAATTAAGTAACACTCCGGTGTTTATGTGCCCATCTGAAAGAAGCCAGGTAAGGGGGAATAAACACTTTTAAATTCTTTACACATTTAACACTGTTTTTCACTCAATGAGATAAAGCCTAATTGTCTACACTATTATTTTACAATGATATTCCTGTTGCATTTTGGAAATATAAAATCAATTTTGCAATCAAAACTGGAGAAACAAAATACCGAATTTGAGGGCTTTTTTGTAGTTCTCACGCAAACTTTGATTTTAAAAGATCCTGGACTATTTCTTAATCTGCTATACAGATTTATTCTGGTGTATAAGCAAAATCAGAATGTTTTTTAGCTGTCTAATTGCTATTTGGTTACTGCTCAGGATAATCAGTGGGAAGAAGAAGCCTGCAGGATCCTGGCTTTGCTTTGGTGTCTATGCTTAGGACACCAACCTGCAAAATAGCAATGCTACTGTATTTTCCCTAATGATCAGGATCTAAGGCATAACTTTACTGCAGCAGACAGCTAACTTAGAAAAGAAAAAAGAAATGGACACTTAAAAGGTGAAAATTTAAACATAGCAGCAGACTTTAGGATGAAAGACACGCATAGCTCAATTGACTGCATCTAACTCTCAGTTGGGTCTGAAAACAACTCATGAAAGTCCCATACAGTAGACCATGCAGCCTCGTGTCTACAATTATTAATATTGGACAATCCTACCATCATGTTTCCTGTTTTCCTATGCGTTCATTTTTACGCATTCATACATGTGTCAACCGTGCAAACAGGCATCTACCTCTCCCTCAGAGTTTTGTGGTGGTCCAGATTTCACCTTTTGTGACTGTGACTAACATTACTAAGATAGTAATGGTGTAGTAAGATTTCCTGCATCATAATCTATTGCACTCATACAGAAAGCAGGCAACCCACTCTGCTTCTGGGTTCTTTCCAGCCTGGAGACATTCAAATTCAGATGAGACTTACATGAAAACAATATCAACCATTAAGTGATATTTCAAATAAGAGTGCTCTATCTGTCCATGACTGCAGGAATAAAAAGAGCCCAAACTAGAATAGATAGGACAGAGGCTGAAACTACATCCTGAAAGGAGGTGAGAGGACTTCCTGATGTGACTTATACATGTATTCCAGGACCTGGAATCCCTTCTGTACAAGCTAAAATCCATCTCATCTAAACCTCCTCTGTTTCTGTGACATATTTCTAGTTGCATAGTGCTTCAATGTCCGGAGAAAGAGATGGGCTACTGTGGCATGCCCTACAGCAAGTGTTACCTAACTTTCCTCCAATGTGAATTTAAGATTAAGGAAAGGGAAGTGTTTATTAGAACATGGATTATTTTTCAAGAGGATGATACTTCTAAGTGTAATTTCTTTCCCCTAGGCTACCAGGGGAAAAATATCTATGTATAAATATCTAAGGGGAGGGTGTCAAGAGGATGAAGCTGATCTCTTTTCACTTGTGCCCAGTGAGAGGACAAGAGGCAATGGGCACAAACTGAAGCTCAGGAAGTTCTGGCTGAATATGAGAGGGCACTTCTTTCCTGTGCAGGTGAAAAACCACTGGAACAGGTTTCCCAGAGAGGTTGTGAAGTCTCCTTCTCTGGAGATATTCAAAACCCTCCTGGATGCCCTCCTGCACAATGTGTTTTAGGTGATCCTGCTCAGCAGGGGGGTTGGACTAGATGACTTTCAGAGGTCCCTTCCAACCTCAGCCATTCTGCGATTCTGTGATACTATAAGCACATCCTCAGGATAAAAGTATGTAGTACCAAATATCTCCCTTTTGCCTTAGATGCTCAATGGAGAGAGTCAGATATCTAGACTCCATGGTTCACACTACTTCTGTGATCTAACGAGGCATCACTACATCTGCTCTAAAAAAACTAAGGAATTATGGGAGGGAAGAACTGAGAGGAAGGGGAGAAACCATCAAATTTGTTAGAAAAGAAAAATTGTAAGGAAGTGGAAAGTGTGTTAAAAGAGGAAGAGGAAGGCAGTTTTTTTCATATGTTGTTTTAATAGCAAGTATGTGAATTTTGGTATAGTGAGTAGGACAGAAGGAATGAGAGAAGTGAGAGGTACTCAGAAATTATGAATTTTATAACAGAAGTTGCCAGTAAGGCAGTAAAAAGGGTTTAAAAAGATGAAAATAAGTTGCTGAGGTTTTGTCATGCATATTCTAATTTCAGTAAGATGCGATGTAGTTAGAAAATACTGAGTAACTGGGGAGAATCTGTGGATGTCAAGAAACATATAAGAACTGGTAGCATAGATGTGATGATCAAGACCTCACTGTCTGGCAGGAAGAAGTATAAACAAAAGGGTAAGTAGTAACACCTGAGGAATAAGGGGGAAGAAGAGAAGATGGGGAAGAAGATTCAGCAAGTATGATGTTAAGTAAGTAGGAAAAAAAACTGAAAAGGTACTTACTCTACAAAGAGTAAGAAGATCTGGGAAGTGAACTCAGAAGAGAGATTGAAGATAACTGTAATGGAAGAGACTGTTTTACAGGTAGATAATAAGAAACTTTTTAGTTTTATAAATGTGAATTCAATATAGTGCATAGATTAGAATCGAGGCTAGAAAGGAATGAGGAAGGAGTCAGAGGATCATATTGTGTCCTCAGGCAGAGAGAGTCCATTCATAGCAATGCCAAAGAGAGAGGGACAGGGGACAACAAGGAGAGGTGGATGAGGTGCAGCAATGACAAAGGGACCAAGAAGGTATAGATAGGCAAGGAAGAATGAATAGGTAAATGAAGTGGTTGAAAATGAATCAAGATCAAGGAAAAAGAAGGACATTTGAACTGAGAAATTAGGATATGTGCTTTAGCTGGGCCATTTGGGAATGGCACTGGGATCTGAATAAGATGTGGTAAAAAGAAGCCAAAGTTGTAAGCCAAAGAAGTAAGTAGCAAAGGCATAGATAGGCTGTGCATGAGCCTGACAGTTTTATTTTATGAGATGTCAGCAAGATCTTAGATTAAGCAAAGGAAAACTGAAAGTTGTAAAGAGTTTTTGAAAACATTAGTTGGGAGAGAACAAAAATGGAGGCTGAAAACTTACTCTAGAAGACAAAACAGATGTAATGATAAAAGTTATATTCATAAAGAGTATTAGACTTCAGGAATTTTCTCCAGAGCATTCAGCAGAGCATGAGTAGGAACTGGAAGTGCCCACAGGGCAAGTTCTAAGAAAGAAAGGAGAACAATGAACAGCAAAGTGGATATAAAGACCTGTATGGTCAGATGAAGACTGGGGCTCTGGGCAGAAGCAATTTAGGAGCTTGAGCATTGGGTGGGCAGGAGTTAAGTTTAGAATATGTCGAAGTCAGAGTGAGTGACAGACTGTAAAACAAGTTTGGCAAGGGAATAGAGAGACAGAACATGAGAGCATCAGGGTTAAGACTGGGCAATGGAATACTCTAGAATGGAAAAAACAAACTAACTAGAAGAAAAAAAAAAGCTCATCAGAGATGAGGTCATAAAAGGAAGTATGATGTGGGACAGGAAGGCTAAGCTAAGGAAAGCATGTGTACTTTCAAGGAGAAAAATTTTTTAAAATGTGGCTTAAATTTTGAGTGTTCCATTTAAACTGAGCGGTTCTTCAGCAAACAAATTTCCTCACCTGCCTTCACGCTTCCCTGACTTCCCAGAAGTCTTTTCTCCTTTTTGGATGATGACTGCCTCCCCAGATACCATTAATGTATGTGATCACCCTCTAGTGCCTTTCATCTAAGTTGGCATAATGTACATTTGAAAACCTGTCACAAATGGACCAGTTTGAAATGATGCTGTAGTGCATAAAAACTAGTTCTCCTGCCCTTTGGCTGCTGAACAAGAAAATTGATTTTTGTGCATTATGCAATGAATTTAAATGGTATATTTGAGACAGCTTTGTAAACATAGGACTTTGTAAACAGAAAGACTGGAGGGAATCAAACATATCCAAAAGCAATAGAAACTATTTTGAAAAGCCATTAAATAATTTTTTTACTTACTGTTGCCCATCATGTCGTTGGACTAATGTGCATGCTTGTCTATGTGTTTTATGAGTTCATCAGAAACTCTGCTTCAAAATGCAACTGGTCACTGCTTCAGCTTCCATTTCTCATGATGGCTTTTAAAGGTGTTTCTGGTTACAATACTCATGCCATATATATATTGAGAGTGCTTTTGAAAAGCCAAATTCCTGTGCTGTCATCCAAGCAATCAAAACATTCTTTGTTTTCTGAACAGTGCTGGAGGATGGAGGCAAGGGGTCTGGAGAGGAGAGGGGGAGATATTTGGAGAACTAGTGGTTGCCACTGATTTGCGTGGCCACTGCCTTCTCAGCCTGTACACACTCAAACTGTGTGTAAAAATCCAGTGGTCAAGGTAAGGTAACAAACTCAAAGAATGTGGACCCAGCCCTGATGTTAATGCATTTCCTGCCCTGCACATCTCCTCCTCACTCCCCTACCTGCACAAAGTCCCCACTGAGTGCTCACAGGGAGTGGTGGGAGTGCAAGTACTGGTGCCACTCCATCAGGGATGACAAATTAAACACTAATGTGTTTGCTAGAGGCTCAGTTGCTGGGCTGGGGTGGCAGATAGAGTAACCCCCCTGCTTTGTGACCTTTGCTACTTCTACTGGGGGTGGGTGCAGAGAGGTTAAAAAACAAATATGCTGCTTTTGATCAGCAATGCGGCACTGTGCTCCAGCCCAGCCACCTGAGGGGGGAAGAAATCTGTTCGAGCTTTCTACCTTCTCCATGGCAATACACTAAATGCTTTCTGCAGCTCAAGCATTATTTTTAAATGGGTTTAAGATCCTCTGTGACCAGGAGCAGGCTCTTTACACTGCATGGTTTTATGCCTCGCAAAGATCAGCTGATCTGAAGTGAGATTATTTTCTCAGAAATTAAGCAAGAAATTATGTATTTATTAGCAATTCATCTGACTGAAATATTCTCCTACAACCACCAGTTTCTCTCTCACTAAGCAAAGCAAATAAACTATTAATTCTCATTTTTTCCTCAGGGTATGTGCATGAAAAGCAGTTGTAGAAGCTCATCAAACTGCTGTTTGTTCCTGGCGGAACGAGAATCTCTGATGAATGCTTCATTACTATTTTCATCCCAAAAGGAAAAAAAATGTCATTTCTGGCAGAGTTTACACTCTTTTAAGTGACACTGTTTAGAACCCTCCTGTTGCACATTTACAGGTTACAGGTCTTTTCTTAATCTTTCTGAAGTCTGGTACCTAGTACTGCGGAGAAGGCTAGGTAACTGGACCAGAGCCTAATGTCCCCACTTTAGATACTGTTTTAGAGCAGTACTGTAAGGTGTGCCAAAGGCCTTTGCTAGAACAACAAATAGCTTCCCACATAAAGACAGGTCTCCATTACCCAGAACAGATCAATTGCTCTCAGCATGACTGATGAAGCTGAGGTGAAAGTAAAAAAACAGAATGATGCTAGCTCAATATTTTAATTTTGGTAATGAAAGTGATCTATTGCTGTTTAACTAGTAATTCCAAGAATATCAACACAGAAGACAGGGTAAAAAATGTTGGTTACAGCATTGTTTATGTAGCCAGATTTCAAGCAGAAACTAGCTGTATGTAGTTCGCAAAACATTGGCATTTCATCATCTTTTATTTATGGAATTCATTAAAAAGTGAGACACTAATATACCATGCACAGAAGAAATCCTATAAACTATTCTCCTTCGTATCATCAAACCCATCAACCATACGGTAGTAGATGGCTTGGAGGAACACCTCATATTCCAGTGATGAGCCCCTCATCCCTTATGGATGGTGCATGTGCCTCAGCAATTGTTTTACAAAGAACACCCATTTGTTTCAGTGGCACATCAGGACAAGCCAAGTAGAGCTGCAAATAAGTGGTGGAGAGAGAATTCACCACCTGCATTTTGGCTGTTACATTTTAGATGTAGTATTTATTTTTATAAGCCCCTGGGGGAACAGCTCTCCCAGATGCACAGTATCTGCATAATCATCCAATTTTAGAGAGATTAAATATTCATATCAGGCTTCTTGAGTTGTGGTAATGTCCCTCTGGGGTTCTGAGGATCTAGGAAGAGTTTTGCCACTGCATAATGACTGGTGTCTGTTGTTCAGACTGTCAGACTGTCCCCCATCACAGCCAGTTTAAAGACAAGATTTTGTGAACTCTTGAGAGTGGTGTTTTTTTCCCCCATATGAAGAGGCAAGATATTATGAATTCAATAACACACTATAGTTTGAAGAAGACCAGACCTGCACAAAGTCTTTTGGTACACCTGTAAACTGAGATTTATTATCTGTTGGTTCAATTTAGACCCATCTAGTAACATAACTATCTCAGATGAGGCTGAGGTGAATAACAGGTCAAGTTCATGGATACAATTAAATTAAAAAGAAACATTTATTGAAGGATTGGAACGAATTTGCTAAGATGCACTCGTTAACATCCTTTCAAAGTTCCTTCTAGTATAATTTTTTTTATTATTACTATTTGTTTGTTGTTATTATAATATTAGAATATTGAATGTAATTTTATTTTTAGCAGTTAAATTGGGGATGAATGTTTTATCTTGCCGGCTTTGATTTGCTCTGCTACATACATTCACCTTCTGCAAAGCAGAAAACTTAAAAAAGTTTCTCACCCAAGATCTTCAGGTTAACAATTTGACTTCGCATTTTTATTAGGAATAACATTACCCTAAATGTCCTTAATTATACTGTCTTGTTCATAGGTAAAGAAGCAAGAGTCCATCCATTGTCAAGCACCTTGTGAAATGGGTCACTGCAGAGCTGTAAGGTTAGCAGTAGTGCATTAATGCCATAATATGGTGTCATGGAACTGTAGGAAATAACCCCGAAAGGGACATCTGACATTATGCAGATGCTGTTCAAAAAGTTTTTAAAACTTCAAGGACAGAAAGTCTATAACCTCTCTTGATAATATTTTCCAATGGGTGACTCCATACTGACAGAAAATTTAGATTTGTTTTCTTTTGCTAACAGACAATTTTTATTTTATTTTTTTCCCTGTTCATGGTGCATCTAATAAATGTATATAAATACCTGAAAGGAGCATGCAAATAGGATAGAGCCAGTGGTACCCAGTGACAGGAAAATCATAGAATATCCAGAGTTGGAAGGGATCCACAAGATTTATCGATTCCAACTCCTGGCTCCACACAGGACCACCCCAAAATCAGACCATATGACTGGGAGTGTTGTCTAAACACTTCTTGAACTCTAGCAGTCTCAGTGCCGTGACCACTGCCCTGGGGAGCCTGTCCCAGTGCCTGACCACCCTCTGGGTGCAGAACCTTTTCCTGACACCCACCCTGACCCTCCCCTGTCCCAGCTCCATGCCGTTCCCTCGGGTCCTGTCGCTGTCCCCAGAGAGCAGAGCTCAGTGCCTGCCCCTCCGCTCCCCTTGTGAGGAAGCTGCAGGCCGCCATGAGGCCTCCCCTTAGTCTCCAAGCAATTTCAGCTTCTCCTCGTGTGTCTTGTCCTCTAGACTCTTCCCTATCTTTGTAGCCCTCCTTTGGACACTCTCTAATAGTTTTACATCTTTCTTATATTGTGGCACCTAAAACTTCACACAGTACTTGAGGTGAGTCATCACCAGTGCAGAGTAGAGCGGGACAATCACTTCTCTTAAAAGGGGTAATTGGCACAAATTGGAACACAAGGAGTTAAATGGGAAAGCTATGCATTGCTAGAATCTTCTCTCAGGAAATGTCTACATAGTTAAAATTTCTCTATATTACAAACTCTGGTCTTGTTGATTATTTCTGTAGTTTCAGTAAACCTTATTCTCAGAATATTTCTGGCTTGATGCTCCAGCCATGATAGCATCTTTATCCTTGTCACTGGGGAAGCCACCAATTAAAGTGCTCCTCACCAAGTAGTTAGTTTGCTATTATGGTACACAAAGTTCCGGTCTCCAAGGTTCTTCAAAGCCCTAACTATGTCCCGTGTAGAAATTGTGTAGGGCTGCAGATATTTGTTAGGAATACAGTCTCTTCCTACATCTTTCCCAGATATTTTATGTTCTATCAGCATACAGACTTGGCATCTGGCAGAGAAGCTGGTCATTGGTAGGATACAAAGCTGGAACTGCAGCTGATTCAGAATGCCTGTCACAGACAGTGGCTGGCAGTACCATCAACTGCCCAGTACCTGAAAACTTCACATAGGTAACATGAGAATATTTTGGTTTTTTAAATGTAAATTTTCCTAAACATAAATTCAAATAACATGGCATTCTTTATAACAACAGTTCTTCATAAGTTTTCATAATTTGTTTTCCATTTTATACTCAGAGTAATAACTGTAAATAGAGCATCAATATGTTTTCCAACTTTCATGTACTTCTTGATTCTTTTTTATCAGAGTGAAGGAAAAATATAAACTTCGTTTTCCATTGGTTCATCTTATTTGATGTAAGAGAACAGCAAGAGCAGATTGCTCTGCAAAGGATGTCAAGCCAAGAGCTCAGGCTGACAGCAAAGCTGGTAGGACAGTGACATTGACAACAAGAGTGTAGTCCTACAGTAGCTCAACAAGGAGATTATGTCTGGTGATTGTATCCATGTAAGACACAATCCAGGGATGGCCAGGCACAGTGATGAGGCGGGACCAAAGTCAAGCCAGGAAGCCAATGCAGCAGGTCAGGGGCAGCATGCAGATCAGTGAAGTACATGGCCAGACACAGGCATGGCTGCAGTATAGCTCATGCAAGGGCCAAGGATGACAGCCTGAGCTTAAATGCATCTTTCTAGTACCCATGAAGGCTTCCCAGAAAGCTTCAAGTCTGGACAGCTGCTCTACCAAAGTTGGCCTTAAACTGGCCCAGCCAGACTTGGGACATTGGGGGGGGGGGGGGGGGGGGGGGCGGGGCGGGAAGCAGTATGATCTTAAGGCCCAGACAGCAGCATTCTTTTATGTAATTGTGAAAGCAAAGCTTGCTGAAAAAATAAACCTGTCTTTATTATAGTTGTCACTATGACTCATTTACTGTCCTGGCTTCTCAAAATCTAAACATTTTAAAGGGCCTGCATGGTTGTTTTCTTCATTTGTTCTCACTGTGGTATTGGCAACCACAGAAGTTTTAACGGGCATTGCCTTGCCTGTGTTCAAAGGATGGGATGTGCCTCTGCAAATTCAGATGCTTAAAAGATAGATGTGTACATCAAAGCTAATTGTCTCAAGTGTCTCTATAGATAATAAAGAACTCACATTATTGAGAAAAATTCCTTTTACCTTCGAAGTATCTAAAACAGGCAAGATGAATTCTTATCCAAAAGTGTTTTTCTCCCATTGCATGTAAAGAAAAGTAAGGTGTCTATCTCATATGTAGGCATCTGAATTATAAACATTTATAGTTAGTTCAAATAAATTATATCTTATACATTACAGGATACGTTTCAAAAAAAATTTTTTTTTTGAATCTATTTTTATTCTTCATGAAATGAACGCAGAAAGTGAGGGAGAGAGAGGCATCCCAGAGAGGCCAGTTTATAGGGTAACAAATCTTGGCTGTATATGGATAGGCATCACATCCAATTGATATTCAGACATTCAAGTTTTATAGGCTTCATCTAAAGAGAATACCTCCATCACTCAAATGTCTACATACTAAGAATATTGAGTAGTCTCAGAAGAGTGGATTTTTTTACCACTAAAGAATAAGTTTACAAACCTAAAATAAAATAAAATAAAATAAAATAAAATAAAAACCTACAACAAAATAATTGGTTAATCATAAACATTGCAATGCAAAAGAACATAATTCACTTGAAATTGGTTTTGAATAGTTAACAAATTAAATAAAGATTGGGATTTCACAAAAATGTTAGTATATTTACACATTTGGTAAAAAAGTTTTTGTATCTCTTAGGAAATGTTGCAGTGTCTCAGACTTGGATGCCTAAAGCAAATCAACTTATTCATGTCATAAATAAAAGTAGATTTAAAACAAAACAACAGTAACAACAAACCGACTATGCTCAAATACCACAAAAGCTTCTAAGCATGCTTTTGAAAACCAAACCAATTCCTTAGGTTTCTGGAATGGTTGGGGGGCTTAGATAATAATTTTGGAAAAATTGTGAAAAAATGGCATATTAACTTTTGTGTAAACATAATCTTGATGGGGGTAGCAATACAGTTTACAATATAGTTTAATTGTCTTTGCATTTTGCTTTATATTAACTTAGAGTGATAAAATACAGCAGGTTATGATAAAAAGGAGGAAACTGCTTTTTTTTTTTTTTCTAGTTAGACTTTCACCAGTTCCACATCATGAGATGCTGCTTGTCTTAACAGTTCAACACAAAAGGAAACCAGCAGATGGAACCAATGAAAAGCAGAATCCTTTCTGTACTCATTGGCAGCTAGTGTAATTTACTGACTTTCCAAATGTGTAATATACATTACCACAGCTTCCACTCCTCCTGTGTCAATGGATGTTGGATAAAGTGTTCTCCATTTCAGTGCAAAGAGGAAAGAAGTAAAAAAACTTAAGTGGACAACTGAAAATAGGACATGCTTGTTCTATTTCTACAAGGCAAAATCAGATGTTTCAACTTCCATACTTTATATGTAATTAGGTGTAGTATAATTACAAACTACTAAGATAGCTACTTTGCTCTGACTGTACAGAAGCAAAACCTTTGGAAGTAACTAGCTTAATTCAACTGAAGAGAAAGGAGTTCAGTTCCTGGATGACTAAACAGTTGAGCAGACATGGCAGGCTCTTTTAGGCTAAACAGCTCTTTTTGTTCGATCCTCATGTGTTTATTTTTAATTTTTAGTAATATAAGTCAGCAAGACAGTCAGATGCAATGTATAAATTATGAAACTAGGATTTTGGTGAAATAAAACAAAGAAAATATAATACTTGAGTAAAATCTTTGAGCTCTGAAACAGATCATCAGCTGATATAAATCAGTCTCCTTTCAATGACCACTGTGAAACTAGATTTTAACAGTAAATGAAAGGAGAAATAGCAAAATAGGAGAAACATAAAGTTTACACTGAAATTTTTAAAGCCAGCAGGCTAGTGCAGCAGAAGACAGACTATTTAAATATGGTGGTCTATTTCTAGTCTAAGTGTAATTAAAATTTTCACTGTGAGTATTCAGTTATGGCATCTATATTTTACTGGTAGCAAGTAAAACTGTTCAGGAAGAGTCTAAAAAATGTTTGAAATTTATGTGAAATTCATTACCACATTTCCACCAGCTGGGATGTAGCCATGTCTGCTTTCAGTCTCACACCAAAGTATGTTACACTGCTCTGACTTTTATATGGGAAGCTGAATTTATAATAATTTGGAACATATCAGAGATTGGAAAGTATTCAAGCTACAGTGGCAGTGAGATGAGACTTGATGCACTGATTGCATTTAGAGGGAAATGGGAGAAACTGAGCAATGGGTTTGTTACGCTTCGGAACTTTTCTTTGTAACATGCGCTGGTGTACCTCATGTCCACAAAAACGTTGTGATCACTCTCCCTAACCACTATCCTGTCATCCTTCACCCCAAGCTAAAACAAGCTGTATATTCAACTCTGTTTATTTTTAGAATGACTCTGAGTCCTGTCTATTCTGGTTTTGTTTTCTTTTTACTTTCACACTCCAATAAACCTAACCCACTTTCAATGTACTAAGACAATTTAACCTGTCCATACAAGGACTTAGTGTATTTTAGTATAATGTGTTCCATTTGTACTTTTTTTTTTTTTTCAAGAGAACCATATGCTGTCAAATCTTGACAATGGTAAACTATCTTTGTCTTCATCTGTACCAAACTGCACAAACATAACAGAACCCAGAAGAACACAAGAACCTCAAAAAAAAAAAAAAGTCTTATTTCTGAAAATAGTTATTAATACCCAATATGATTTATTTATTTATTATTATTATTTTTAATTTACAGAATTAAAGTGTGGAGAATTTTTCAAATAGTATTCTCACGAGTAAGACATTTCAAAATTCTTTTGATGAAGTTTATATCCTGACAATTCCCTTGAGGTGGGTTTGGTTTTAGAATCTGGGGGCTTTTCTTGGTTGTTGTTGTTATTGTTCATTTTTTGTTGTTGATGTTTCTAACAAGGTAGTTATAACTTTTAAGGGAAAAATTAAAAGGAGAGGAGAGAATTGTCAATATGGAAAACACTGTGCACTTCATAGAGGGAAGAATCAAAAACTCATTTTACTAACTCTCTCAGTACCACTTCTGTATGATTTTAGTTTATGATCCTTCTAGATGCCTCTCATCAAGGTCATTCAAATCCTCTGTATTCCCTCTCTATCTCAGTCTTATTTTCATCTCACTGTCCTTGGCCTGTCAGCCCACAACTGCTAACCTGTTAACCAGCTGCTTCTTCAGCACCACCCAGTTTGGGGAATAAGAAAATGAACTCTCTCTATATATATTTCTTCAATTTTTTTCTCTCTTTCTGTCTCCTCCCAAAACAGTTCTCTAGGGAATGTTTGTAATGTCAAGTAACTCACCAAAAAACAACAACAACAACAAAAAACTTTTCTAAACAAATGAATGAAATCTTTGAGAGTTTGGAGTTGCAAAGAGTTTAAAACAATGATATTTCCCCATAGTTTAATGACAAGGAATTTATGAAAACTTTAAAAATGTATTTTCTGATCTGGAACAAAATTCTCATAGAAAAATGCTTTGTAATGATTAGTAGTGAAGCAACATACAGTATTTATGGTGAATTTGTTTAATTCTGGCACAACAGACATGATTGACTGAAAAGTTTCTAACAAGTAGTTTCTAACACTTTCCCAGATATTCTCTATTACAACATCATGGAGGGATGTATTGACATTTAAATATACATGTCAGAGGTACCTAAAAATGAAAGTAGAAGAAAATAAACACATAGCAAAGCATCATAAGCACCGACAAGAACAAGGTGTCATGACCACATAGCATTTCTCGCAGCTGGCTGTTGGGAGAATTATGACTGACTTTACAAGCCCTGAGTCTATAACAAAACAATGCTAGTGTTTTATTTTAATTGTGAATGTGTTTCATTTATTTTTTTTCAGTGGCTTCAGGCTCATATTGGTCACCAGGGCCATAAGATATGTACTATGGCTTATACTACACCCTGTCGTTTGTTGCTTTTGGATTAATCAGAAAGTTGCTCATACAGTGTATTATGCAAAAAGGGATGGTGTTTCTACAGTTATATTGCCGAAAACTGTTTTGAGTGTTGTTTAGAACACCTTGTGTTTTGTACCACTCTACTACTATGACTCCTCAAGCAGATAAACTTTAAACTCCAAACCAACTATCAACAGGAGCTGTATGCAATGTGTGTTCTCCGTCATCTCAGATAATATGCTGCTTTACCTCTTGGCATCAAGAAAGTGCAACCTGCAAATCCAGCCCATTTATTTTAGATACCCAAGTCAGATACAGTAACACTTGAAAGATAGTTTCTTCACTTTGGTATGGCTGTTGAAATTGTCTAAATTTTATGACAAGGTTGCCCCCCCTCCCACCCCAAAAAAAAAATAAAATCGCTTTATAGTAGTAGTTGTAAAGGCAATTTGGTCTGTTCCTGAAGTGGTTATTAAAAATCAGCTCCAGGAAACTGTATTGTTGCTCTTCTCTTGGGACCACGCAAATTCTCCATTGAAAAGGCTTTCCTCCAGAACTGCTTGTTACTGATTTTATAGTATGTCCCTAATATGGATTTCACAATATGGTACTCTGGGATATATTTCTGGTTATTAGTCTTTGGAGTGTTTATACATTTTCCTTGAAGAGAAAACAGAAGTGAAACCAAGGCCTGCCTTGTGCTAGCTGAAGCCCTAACTGCTGGGCTCCAGTTCTGTGATCCTTGTCACTTGCAGGCTTCTGCCTCAGTTTCTAGCGCATGCTGCAGGGAGACGATAGTGAGGTGGTGCACAGGTGACTAAGAAATGCCAAAGAGCAGCATACAATGTCAAGCTTGTTTCTTCCAGGCTGGGAAAGCATGATCAAGCTGTAGTTACTGGCATGCTAGCTCATGCTAGCTAAACTCATCTGCCTATTCTAGTCTCTAGCTATCCTTCCTTGACAGCAAGGGTACGTTTCATTTAAAACAAGAAGCTAAGAGTAACCATTTCCCTCCATCAATTATAAATGGTTTTCTCTACCCTGAATTAATTGAACTTAAAGGATAACACAGATGACTTGGGGAAAGTTGTTTTTTCAAAAAGTTTCAGAAACACTTAATTGGACCTTCATACAACAGGAGAACTATTGTTCCTGCTGATCTAAAACAATGAGAGGACAATAGTGCTTAATGTGCAGAATGAATAAACAATTATTATTGGATATATTGAAAACGTTTGGGGTTTTGGTTTTGCTGTTGTTGAAGGGTCCTGTCTAAAGTCATAAAGGTCAAGAAAGTCATGCATCAGAGTGACAGATTCATGAACAAGCTCGTAAATCTTGGTAGTCTGCTCAGTACTCTATAGTGATTCAGTTTCTGTGTGTCTGCTTGTGTATATTATCATCTTAATTGTTGTACATGAGACTATATAATATATTCAGTAAGTCATGATGCAGGATAATTAAACTAAGTGTAGTAAACCCTTTCATTGCAGAAGCATAAGCCTCTTCATTATATTGTCATATGAATAGATTTGTTCCATTATAACTGTTTCTATATTTACAAAAAAAAAAAAAAAAAAAAAAAAACTTGAATATAATAAGCTTTAGTAGACTCATTACATTGTACTTTACGGTACCTGTAAGTGTGATTTTATTTCTGTTCACAGCTGGCAGATTGTGTAGAGCATATAGTTCTGCTGTTAAGAGCTAAGGAATTTTAAAGAGGTAAGTACAACAGCGTGGTTTGCTCTTTGTTGCCTTTACATTATGTCTGCAATATTGGCCTGCCTTCTCTCTTTCTCTTTCTCTCTCTCTCTGTTTCCTCCCTTCTTGCTTTCTTTCTTCCTTTCTTTCTTTCTTCCTTCCTTTCTTTCTTCCTTTCTTCCTTTTCTTCTTCCTTTCCTAATTTAACTTAATTAACTTAATTTAACTTAACAACTTAACTAACTTAACTTTTTTTCTGTTATATTGAACTTTTTTTTTTTTTTTTAACCTTTATTTTTTCTTTAGCTTCTTTAGCACTTTAGGTCCACTGTACTACTTCCAATGGGTCAGCATTAAACTCCATAGTACTGTGTTGTGTGTGGTTGAACACAATGAACTTCTGTCTGTATTTGACTTCATTAACTTCACTGAATTATGAGCACATATAGAATTAACCATGCTCCTCTGAATATACCTATGAACATAAAACCAAGTCACAAGAGGGTAGACGGGATTATGAATTTTCAGGTTGTTTGTTAGTTACTCAGTAGTGACTGACCATTAAGTGTCTTCTCATTATACAGTTAACTTGTAGTCTCTGTCTTCAACCATTAATAAAAAGCAACAGATACACTGGTAATTTGTACTCTAGAACAGCACAAATTAATGTGTGCTATTATATCAAAAGTGCCTTTCACAAAGAGCTGGTTTTGGTTAGTCTTACATTCAAATAAAATAGAAAGAATATATGTTGCAAGATATGGTCTTCTGTGTGAAAGAGATGATTGGCAGACAATTAGAATATTCTGCTTTTCCACAAATTAAAAAAAAAAAGTAAAACAAAAATGCAATAGAAAATATAAAACTTCTAAAGTTTCAGAGTTAATCATTGCAGAATGTGTAACAATGTGTGTAATTACAATACTTCTAGTATATCCTGAGAATTAATTCTATGATAATTCTATGAATGATCATGTTCATAATCAAAATTATGATCTATTATTATTATGGTTAAACATGGTACACAGTAAAATCTTTTATAATTATTAACAAAAGTAAATACATATACATGATCTCATACTTTGAAAATCAGGGACAATAAAAGGCAAATTTTATGTGTTTAACCTGAAGGGTTTTGCATTTGTCTTGTTTAGATTATTGTCACCAAACATTACCTCCTGAGGGCTATAGCACTGCCTACTGTTGGTCTTAATGAAGATCAGAATGAAGAAAAACAATGTGCCTCTAGTCTTCTTAGTACTACTTCCAAAATTCTTTAAGAATAATTCAACCCCATGATAAAGTGTCTAAGACTGGGGTATTCAGGGCTGTATTTTTAATGGTAGGAGTTTAAGTTCTATATCCTAATGAATGATTAGCATTACAGGATATCTATTTTAGATGCTGAATCATTCAGAGAAAATCATGTCTCCAGAAAATAGTCTGAAAGACTTTACCTCATCTTCCTTCATCAGCAATGCAGAGGGCCTAAGTACCTCTATGGGATGAGAGCTACAGTGGATGAACACATGCAATTTAGGTGCCTTTATGTTAAAGTTTAAAATGGAAATACCACCTTGACTCAGGTGCCTTACAGTTCTGAGGATCATGGCAATGGCTAGTAAGAATGAGTGAAAGATCCTTTTCCATTTAAGTATCCATTGTGATGTATAACTGTGCCCCTGATGTAATGCTAAATGATCTGATAAACAAAACTTAAATGCAAAAATATCAGATACAACTGGCCACCTTCCCTGGAGAATAGGCAGAAAACTCCACAATACAGTCTACACACTCCTGAAGATTTCCAAAAGACTGTGGTAATCTGTAGGAAAATCCTTTGTCTCCAGCAGGCACTGGAAATCCCATCAAGTCCCAGAAAAAAAAATGCTACTATCAACCCTTATAAGGCGGATACTGAGGGGAGAAATGATGTGTAGGAAAACAGTTGTCTGTATTCTTTCTAGTGAAGTTGGGTTAGAAAATGAATGTGCAGTACCTCTTCCCTGTTTCATTTTTCTTTTAACTAGCCATAACTACATAACCATTCCTACACCCAGAAGGAACTCTCAGCCAGAACCTCCTACTGCAGTCCTTGCCATGCACTTGAAAGATTTCCAGTGCTTGAAAAGACACAAAAGAAATGAGTTGAGTGCTGTTTATTTGTTTTCTTAACATTTTCTTAATGATTAGCTAAATAATTAGCTAAAATGGATAAAACATTCCTAATGTTGTCTGCTCTCCAGCTCTGTGCCTCCCTTGGCTGAAATTTCCTAAGACCCTGACAAAAGCTTAGTACTTTCCCAGGATATATATATATATATATATTTATTTTTTTCCCAAAAATCCCAAATAAAAGAATGCCAGTATTTTCAGATAGCATGATACATAACAACACAAACGAGAAAACATAACAAGACATAGAACAATTTTCATATAACATCAAAATCTCTTACTCTCCCAAACTACAGTCACCCTCCAGACAAAAATATCCCAAATAACAGCATCATCAACAACAAACACATTCTGTAAGGAACTCTGATTACAGTACATATTATTCTCTCTGTTGATTAATTGAACTGGCGTTTTGATTACATTTAATTGTACACATTAAATAAGTTAATGTTGTGCAATGGTAACACCAATGCATATAGAAGGCTTTTTAAGTTAATGTAAGCAATTATATCCTAAATCACATAAAGCATTTGAAGACTTTTTTTTTTTTAATTCAGTAAATATGATTTCCCCTCATATATTTTGAAAATCCTGGTTCAGGCTGAGGTTATAGAAGCATCCTTGCAAAATTACTTGGGAGACTTTTGATTGAATTACAGGAAAGACATCTCAGAGCTCAAACTGTCGACTCTGACTTTGCCATACAACAACCTTTCTCCTCAAAGAGAAATTAATCCTATAGCTGATGTTTATCTACTCTGAGGAGTTTTATATACAGGAATGAGGAAAGCAGGAGGTTGCAGTAATAAAAATAATTATACTGAAGAGTGTCTGTCAGGTTTATTTTGAAACTTCCAGGTTTATACATGTTTGAGATCAGATCAGTTATTTACCTGGGAAAGTAGAAAAGAGATTAAATGTAAGGGGGGTATTTTACAATGAACAATGGATTTTTAAATTTTATTGGCTATTTTTATTATTATCTAGATTTGATGAACCAGCATATGCACACAGGGTTAAGTTTAAAAATTGTAAACAGATCCAGCTTAGAAGATCACATTTTGCTTCAGCTTTGTCAGATTAGGGTTTTATTCTGCAGACTGTTGCAAATATTCTAGTTTCTACTGTAGCACTACTCAATGTAAAAATAAATTTCTCACCTAAAAGACAAAAGCACTTTGTAAATATATAATTATTTCAATGAAATGAAAAGTTCAATGCTGTGAGAGAGGGATTATATAAAAATATAATTATATCATGAGAAAAATATGGAAGTTTAATGCCTCAAGTAAACCGAAATGTGTCTTTTAAGTCTTCAGGTAAATTAGTAACTACAATAATGTAATATTGTCTCCAGTATACAGGTAAACAGAACGGATTCAATAGTACATTTAAAACTCAAGGAAGGAAAACCTCTCAGATATTATGAGTGACTCAGAAATAAGTGTTAATTTGCAGTGGACACATAAATAAATAGATAAATAGATATAACTCTTAAATCATCTTCTTATTAAAGAGTAGCTCAATCTATTTAACAGGATGAAAAAATACATAAAGGAATACAGAACTGCAACCCCAGCAGATACATAAGAACAAGTGTAAGAATGAATATATTGTGATAGGAGAGTATCATAATAAGTAACACATGGTTATGGCCAACATTTTTTTGCTAAACTGATAAAAAATAATAACTATTAAGGTAACTGATTATTAAAATTAAATAAATAAAGCCATGTAAATACCTTTCTCCATTTTGCGTAGTGTCATATGGTAATTTTTAAAAGACTCTTTAATGAGCAGATGTGTAGCACATTTCTAAAATTAGCTCTTCAGAATAGGCTGGTGTCCCTTCCTAGACCTTAGAAAAAAGTTTTTTTGTTAGATACAGATGTATCTATACCTGTACAGCTGCAGTGAGCTGTCA
The DNA here is from genome assembly GCF_040182565.1 of Anser cygnoides. Lineage (NCBI taxonomy): Eukaryota > Metazoa > Chordata > Aves > Anseriformes > Anatidae > Anser > Anser cygnoides. The sequence continues at coordinate 104,686,741 of NC_089875.1, forward strand.
TGCAAAAAGACACAGGCTAAGAGCAGCATGGCACAATCAAAAGAAGACTTGGGTTCTCTGTCAGTTCCTCTTCTCTGAAAGAGTAAGATTCTAAATTCATACTCTTGCTCTTCTTGATTGGCAAAAATCATTCACAACTGACACTGTCAGCCTTCGAGAAAAGATGTCAGTACAAGAGGTTATGAGAACACCCAAGGCTGATTTTGACATCTTGTCCCAGGAGCAGATGAGAACCCTAGTCAGAAAACCACAGGACTCATGCAAGTTGATGAGGAAGCACTTTCCCAGTGGAAGAACATTTCATTTACACCTCTTTTTGAAGGGCAAAATGACATCCTGACTACAGTATACTGAGGTCTTGACCCTCCTCTGTCATCCTCTGTCAAATCTCCCTTTTTGGAGAAAGTGATTAAGGATGCAGTTGTTAAGCAACTTCAAGTACACCTGGACATTTTTAGACTTCTTCCAATCTTCAAGTAATGGTTTCCAGACAAGGTTTTATAACATTGTTAGGTTCATATTTCATAATACTACTCTTGGGACGCTAATGAAATATTGCTTTATATCAACTCTGTTAATGTCTTTCACACAGATTTAGTTATTGATGGTTCAAGTCATCTTATGCTGAGCAACAGAAGGATCATGTTATTACCAGAATTTTGTAAAGAACATATGAATATAAAATCAAATGTATCTTACTTATATGCATGAGAAGCAAAATTCACCTTGAAGATCAGATAATGATTTTATTCATATTCAACTCCATGTTTCTCCCTAAATCCCAGATATCAAATATGCAAATCCCCTAGCTTCAGTCAAGAGAAAAGAAAAGATGAAATTGTATCATCATGAGGACTTCAAATAATGAAGCCATGAATATAAAGATCTGTGATAAATGAGTTTCTAATAACAACGGGGTTTCTAATAACAGCAGGAATCAGATTATGAGAACATAAAGTGGAAGTTTCATGTATGAATGGTTTGAAGAACCTTAAGTTGTCTTTATTGCTTAAAATGAGAAATGATGCAGATTGCGGCTGTTAGAAGTTCTTCTGTGGACCTGCCGAACCTCCTGCTTACACAGATCCCAGGGCTCAACTGGGAAACTGGGATTCAGAAATTAACTAATTGCCACAAAAGTCAAACAAACTGACAAAGAAATTTTCCCTCAGAAAACCTCTCCAAGTTGGAAAAGCTCTGATGATATAAAATATCATTTTTTTTTACGTAAATTAATATAGCATTGATACACTGATTGATGTGAATAAGCTGGTAATGTTTATTATGTAGTTAACTGAAGCAAAGATGTAGTTTTCTGTTGGAAAGGGATGGTATTTCTGGAAAAGGATTCATTTTGGCTCCAGCAAGACAGAGGAAAGACCTGTCAACCTGATACTACTACAAGCAGCAAGAAAGTCCTCTCCCCAAACTCAGACAACTTACTGGCCTGTGAGAAACCCAGAGATGCACTATGAAAGGGTTAATAAAAGGTAGTGCCAGGCTGTAATTTCAGCTGTATTACGTTTCCATATTGACTTTCGCTGTTATCAAGTTCCTATTACGTAACCAGATTTAGGCTGCAGCTCCATGCATCTCCAGCATAAATCAAATAGTGGCAGCAGCCAACAAAGGCAGCCAGAGGAATAGTTTCTAAGTCCCATGGACATTGTGTTCTGAGTCTGAAACTCTAGCAATGCTGGTGAACTTGTGACCGTGCAAAGTGGTGTCAGTGGGGGAGCTCAGCCTTCTTCATGGATCATGCCAAGCTCTTCACTGTTGAAGCTGATGAAGAAGTGGAGGCATAGGAGGGTGGAGCAGAGTGGAGAAGCAGAGGCAGCCAAGGCACGTAAGCACCAGGGAACAACTCTTGCTTCCACAGGTATTGCAGCTCCCACTGTGGAAGGTGAAAGTACTTGACCATCTGTTATCCTTTGAGGAGCCTGGCAAAGGGATCCTTTTTACTGTTTTCAGCCCTCTTTATCAATGAGTTAAATGCTGACAAAGAAACTTAAGGTGCATAAAAACAAATTTATTTATTTATTTATTTGACTGAACACAGAATATAAGGCTATTTAGACAGTTTCATCAGTACCAATACTGGGACCTGTGCAATAGCTCATAGTTTGATTTCTTTCTGCTTGTCCATCTGCTTCTCTTCAGAGCAACTCTCTTCAGGGCATTGGACACCTGAAAATACATGGTGTTTCCTGTGGAAAAAAATAATAATAATAATAACAATTTTTTTTTGTGCATTAAGTCTGCAATACCTTTATGCCTGTTTGTCCACACTACCCACTCTGGATTATACCTTCAGTAACTCTCAGAAGATCTCACATTCCACAAAAATGCAGCACGGCTGCACATTGGCATACAAATATGGGTGTGTTTGGCAACAGACTCAGGACAAACTAGGGTACATGCACATACCTAAGTCTTTTCCCAGTGTCTTTCCTTAGCCCCAGCCACGGTAAGCACCCTTGGGTTCCACAGTATAAATTTAAGCATAAATGTAAATTTAGAAGGAATCTTCACTGTCTGGATGGAATGAGAGCAAGAGAGTGATACAAACAGAAAGATATTTTCACAGACTTTACTACAGATAAAGAGACTTTCCTTGGATCTGTTCAACTCCCTCTGTTCTGAGGTGTTTTGAACTCTGCCTGGTGTTATGCATGACTGATTTCCTAATACTTTATATCTTCTATCCAGCATTATCATGAGAATATTTTTCAGCTGTCTATGAATTAATTCTCTTTTGGCAGCATGGATTCTTTCTTGGGAAAGAAACACTACTTTGAGGATGTTGCCATTCGATGTGTCTTTATCCAAACACTTCAATCAGGTAAGCAGAATTGAACACACAATTTCTTCTGGGCTAGCACACCTTTGAACAGCCATTAACTGCAACTGCAAAATTTTTGTTTGTATGTTGTCTTTATCATCATCATCATCATCATCATTAATAATAATAATAATAATAAATAATAAACAATTTCATTTTACAGAGAGGAGCTGTGGCATTTTCCACAAGCTACCACAGGCAGTTGCCTATTCTACCTGTAACTGCAACTAACCCTAATGGCAGCTAATTAAAGAAAGAAAAGAGACAAGGACACCTTCAGTTCCTGAACACTAACACTGTTGATGTTGTTAGAAACAATTCCCTTTAGAAGAGAATAGTTCAGCAACTGTGATGAATGACCCAACTGCCTTTTATCCATGGAAATCTAGGCAGAAATATACATTCAAGATCAACTTGTTACACTCCTTTCCCACTTTTCAGGTAGATACTCCAGCTGGTTGTTATTTTATGGTGCCATCACCTTTAAATAGTCTTTCCAAATGGTAAGACTATCAAGACTTGTCAAATTCCTTGAGGAAGTTTGTCTTCAATTAATTAACATTTTTCCACACAAGGTATTTTTGCAAGTAGCATCTATTTCTTGTGCCGGTCTGATTTACTGAGGTAAGCACTTCAGAGTCATTGTGCTTCAGTTTTCTTTAATGAAAAAGCAGCAACACAACTTTTTGATTTCTAGGACTGTTTCAGGTTATATATAACATTTTACCATAGAAGATATAAAACTCTGAACGTATTAAATGTGTGGCCTTACATTTGCAATATTTGTTCTGGAAATGACATTTTCTTCTTATTTCCATCCAACATCAAGCCGAAAACAGTTCTTAAAAACTAATGGCCTGTGCTAAATACATACTGAAGGATCAGTGTCTAATTTTAGCTAGACTATATTATAATAAGTAATTAGTTTATCTCGTATCATGTTTATATAGCATGACCAAGTTTAAATACCTGATTCAGTAAGGCCCTGAAATCAATAATATTGCTGCTTGCAGAAGAGTACAAACCCTTATTTTACTAATTGAAAACTTGTGCAGAAGTTTTAGGTTATTCAAGCTGCTTGTTGATTAATTAATATCTGCACTAATACTCTGGGAAAGTATATAAAGAAAACTTTGCCTTTAAACAAACTTTTGTACTGTTAGGTTTTAAAGCAAAGTACCACTTTCCCTGGACCATTTCTCTGGATTTTCTGTATGTCAAAGACTGTCATTAATACAAACTGGTTACAGTGTTTTCTAGTTTTTGATGAGGAATGGATGTATATGATGATACTCAGAGCCCATCCAGCTCAGGAACCAGTTCTGCTCCTCTTGCAGGATGAGTTCACCAGGCGTGTGCTGCCAGCAGTGAGATCTTGTTTCTAGCAGAAGAAATGAGATCAGATGTAAAGTCCAGTACAGTGTAATGGTAGTGAAGGTTTCAGTATCTGTCCCTCCGACTTTTTTAAAGGTCTCATGGCATCATTTTCTCCTTTCTACTAAAGAGACAGTTCTTGAAAGCTACTATTGCTGTGGTTAGTCCTAGATAAAATGATAAAATGCTGAAAATGTGAGAGCATCTGAATCTATCAATAAACATTCATTGCCAAGAAATCTAGAGCATCAATAATGCCTTTTATTTTTTTTAACATCAAAATGTCTTGTAATGGTACTATTTTATGTATCAGTGTACAGACATCTTACCACAGACCATAGCTGCAAAACAAAATGATCTATTAGAATATAGATCAAAAAGATGGTTTCTGCCCTAAGAAGATCACATCTGAATATGACAAATAAGTGATTTAGAGACATAAATAGAGGTAAAATAAAATACTGGTCAGGCTAGAAGGTTGTGTTCTTACAGCATTAGCAGCGTGATCACTGTTGTGGTTGTTTTTTTGGTTTGGTTTTGGTTTTGGTAGTTAGTACAAGTAGTGTTTACATATATTTTCTGCATTTTGTATTTATAAGAAAAGTATCTTGTACAGTAAATTTTATCAATGAAATGGTTACATTTTTATATTTCACTTTGTTGTTAGCAGGAAAAAAATCATGGATGGTAGCAGAACTGACACAAAACTCAATAAATGTAAGTATATATATATTCAGAATGTACAGTATTTTTTACAGACTGCCAGTGCAGTTTTGCCTTCCTGAACAGCTTCCACAAGCAGTTTCATTGGATTACCACTACAGCCAGACCAGGCAAGTGACATTATCAGTCTCACAGTAATGTGAATGAGATTACACGTGATAATGTCAAGCAGCAAATGTTGAGGTACCCAATTCAATCTGGTGTAAATTGATTTTGAGAAAAATTACACTTGAATCGAAACCTGTATCCAGACCTTATAGACAAAAATCTTTTTTCTTTGGATGGTTATTTCTCTTCTTTTTAGTTGTTTCAGAATACATTAAACATAAAGTAATCTTAGTGTCTATGTGAAATCTAGATTTGAAACTACATGATATTGATTGCTACATCTACATTTCAGCATTCTGGCTGACACAAATGCATTGACTGCATAACACTGTCATATGAATACTAATAAAATGTTGTTATACTAGAGTTTTTTGACTAATTGAAAAATTTGGGATAATGGAAAAGCTTTTGAAAAAAATCTCATTTTCAGAGAAATTCTGGAGCCCTAATGTTTTTGATAGCCAAAAGTTTAAACTGTTGGCAAAACTGGTAATTGAAGTGAAAGAATATGAAGAAAAATGTTGATCAGAAGAAACAAAATCTCATTAAAATGCTTCAAGGGGAAAATTGGTTCCTGTTATCCTGATCAATGTGAGAAGATAATTTAGAGCTATTCATACAGTTCTCCTTGGCAAGAGCTTTTAGGGCACATAAAGGATAACATACACTTCCTTTCCTGGGCTAGTTCATGGTGACTAGTAACGATGAATCAAATGCAGGCATAAAATTTGTTTCAACTTGTGACTCAAAAAGAAAGGCTATGCATATATAACATTATATTCCTCACAGAAGAAGGTCCAACATAGTTTTTCATGCTGTTAGTTGCTGGGAACATGGAAAATCTTGGTCCATCCATTGCCTCATCACCAGTTTTCCTCTCACCCTAAGTGAAAGGAAAAGCAGGACAAGGACAGAAAAAAAAATAAATTGAATAAAATGATGATTGCTATTAGCTGTGTTTTTGCCCAGTTCCCAGAACAGTGAATATTTTTTAATCCTTTTTAAGGATGAACTCATGCAGATCTAATGATGCTGATTCACAGACACACTGAGGTAATGCACTTCAGATAAGAAGGACATTGCATCATTTCAGCAGGTCTCATAATGTAAATATTAAAGGGAATTTCACCATGGCATCAGCTTTTACTGTAATCAAAGACTCCAAGGTATGATTACAGTTAAACAGGTCACACAGTGAGATAGACTCACTAAGACAGTAAGATGTTCCTGATCTAAAGAACATAAGGCAGGAGACACAAGCCAATTCTTTTACTGTATAATAGCATATAATGTTATATTCTGTATTTAAAAAAATCAATTTAAGTTATGCTCCAGCCAACTGTTTCTGGTTAGGGAAAAAACCTAACATGAGGACTGCACATATTTATATCAAAGTTAAATACTGTGGAAAGAGAATGTAAAATGAGATTTTTCCTCCCAGGACAGGAAAAGTAGCAATTAAGTGAAGTGTGCAAACAAAGTGCATTGTTTAAAGACCTGTGCTTTTTTTATGTACTGCATTTCATATTTGGAAGGACATGAGTAATCCCATGGTTCTGATGCTTATTAAAAAAAAAAAAGAGTGAACTCAGGAATATAATATGGCATATAAACATGTGTCTCCTTCCTTGGGAGAGCCAGGATAGCTCCTGGAATTATTGTCTGCTTACCTTTTAAAGAGAGTCCTGACCTAAACCTGTCATAAACTGCTTCTGCCAGGGCCTATGGTTCCTTTCCTCTCCCAGGGGAGAACTGGGTGTGAGATGGAGAGTTTTATTTAGGTAGGGTACACAGCTGTTTTGAAATATAAATACTGCTTCCCTTACAAGCTTGGAAAAGCAGCTTGAAAATTAAATATTTTACCTTGAGAACACAAGAGAGTGAGGTTTGGGTCAGATCTCCCTCCCTGTGGGCATCCCTCTAGGAGGGGTCTTAATGTTTTTCAACATCCCTGCTGAAAAACTATGAGCACTGAACCTTTGCCATAATCTCCTCATTGCTAGGACAGCGTGGAGACCTCAAACTCCATACTTTGCCTCAGAGAGGCTGATGTACAACACACAGTACAAGCTTTAAACAGTTTTTGCAAGTGAGAGAGGAAGCATTTTGAAGCAGACTGCATTCTCCTTGGGCTAGTTGCATTCAGGCTAGTGCTGTGACTCCATTGTTGGTGACAAAGGAGATGCGTACCCACCATCCAGGCAAAGGAACCTCTGACGGATAAAGTCACAGGCAACTTGCTTGCAAGAAAGGTTAGCATGGTATTTCTCAGACTTTATTCTTTCCTTTTGTGGGTTCTGTATTTTATTATATCTATTATATAAAAAACATAAAATATTTAAGCACTTGCTTTTTACAAAAGGAAAACCCCATAAAAACAGACTGATTTAAAGGATAGAGGCATAAGATTGTTGCTTGACTGTTTTTGTTTTTGTTTTTCTGGGCATCTCTTCATCTCTTGAAGATATTCCAAAAAATCTTCCTTGTTTTATTTCCCCAAGAAAAGTTCTGTGTATCTGTTTCCCAACTTAACATGTTAGTTGTCTAAAAGAAAAATTGGCCTGCTTATTTAAGCTCTGTCATTGTATATGAAATAAAAGCTTTTATTGTATCACATTACTTATATGGTTAGGTAGGAGTGAGAGTGTGTAAAAGAAGTCCAGTATCTACATTTGTTCATTCATTGCATCACCGTATTTAATTGCCTATTCACATGAAACAATAATGCTTTTGTATAAATCTGGTGTTTAAAATCTAGTCTACCATGTAATTCTTATTGTACAGTCTACATTATTTTCATTTCCTTAATGCTCGCTTGACACTTTGCAGAGATATGCAAGTATCTTACCGTTTGAATTAACATCTGTTTGGGAGAGGATTTGCCAGGGAAGAAGGGATAATAATGTAGTGTGAAAGGAAATGTGTATGGGTGTCACATGCCGAGCTCTGGTAGAAGTGACATGTTTAATGCCACTCAGCTTTATTTGTTATTAGTGTGCCAAGGGGTCTCTTTTGTGCACACTAAATCTTAGCAATGTCAACGTATTTATCTAAGTGTGTTTGCATGCCAGTGAATTACACAGCAGTGTGTACTGGTGCTAAAGCTGGCTAAGATTCTGTATTTGTGCCTAGCTGATCTAACTCCCTTCAGGATTACAACTGTAGAAAAATATAGCTATTAATATTCATAACTGGCAGGGGGCACTTTTTTTTTTTTAATCCATTGGGTTACTAGTAGGCATCTAAACAAGTGGCATGACTCTCAGTGCCACTCGGCACTGCCACTCTGGCAGCTTCTTGTCTCCAAATGTTACTTTGAAAGATTCTTCTTAGTTCATTGGAAGAAAGTTTGCCTGAAAAGAAAACTTTTGATAATAATTGACATAGGTGTTTCCTATCAAATTACACTGTAAAACTGGAGAATTTGTTTCATAAAGAACCATGGCCAAATAATTAGAAGTGTCTAATGTTTCTCATGTGAAGTGTAAGTAAAAAGGAGTGTTGCTCAAACTGTTCTCCTGCTGTCACCATATCATTCACTGTAAAGCATTTGCCTCAGACTATCCACAGGCTTGTCCTGCTTGGCTTTCTCTTATGAGTTTTAAAGTAAAAAGTAATGCTGCCTCAGAGAGGGCTACAGAGCACATACGGTTGATCTTGCAGAGACTGACCTCAGGGACATACCTCCTCCAGCTTATAAAAGCTATTTCCAGATTAAATGAACATCCCAAACTGCCCCTTTTCCACAGTATCACTGCAGACTTTCAGCCGCGCCCCCCCCCCCCCCCCCCCCGAAGATAATTGTTAAATGTGTGGCAGCAAGTCTAGATATATTGGCTGTTCAGTGAATATGCTGGTACCTTCCTGCAATATTTAAATTATCATACATACCCTGGTATCAAAAACTCATGTACCACAAATTTACCTCAAAAGAATTACTTTTTTTTTTTTTTTAAGAGCAACCTCTTGTCTCTGCAGGTTGCCAGTAAAGCTTCAATCTAGTTCCTACCTGACGATATCTCTGCTCCAAAAAACAGCTTTTGACCTTCTAGAGCAAAAACTGAGTGGGTGTAAATCAGCATAGGTGGCTGGGGACAAGCTGAGAGAGAGGCTAGTGAGGTGCCAGCACCATTGCCAAGGCCACACTCACGGAGGCACATACATTCACCTGTGGCATGAGCCCAGCCCACAGGCAGATATGCCATGGAACTGCTTTTCCATTCTATATTTCCCCCATCCAGTTGCTTTTATTGTAGCATCTTACTGTACATGTAATTACATAGATATATTTATACCTTAAGCACATGACTAACTTAAGAAAAAAAATATGTACATACATATATACATATATATATATAAGATACAAGTTTGAGTATTTACCAAGGAAAGAAAAGTGTCCAAAAGAGTGCGCATGCTTGTTATTGAGAAGTTCATGCTCACACATTCAGATCCTGGGTGCCCAAAGCAGTAAATTATGTTTATGCACAATTTCATGTGTCTCAATTTACCATACCTCCATAGAAACTAAAAGTTAGTAAATATGCAACATACTGGTCTATATAGATATTAAAGGATTCTGCTAAGCTAAAAAAAAAGGAAAAACAGGAAGTTGTACTTTTCTGTACCGCTGTGAATGCTGAGTGCAAGAGAGCAGGAGAGCGTGCTTTCAGTGAGCAGCACGGCCAAGGAGCAAACCTCGCTGTGGCAGGGACTGATGGCCCTGGGCTGGGTTAAAATGGGGTCTTGGGCCCATGGGAAGGGACAGGGTTAGTTAGGCTTGTTAGTCCCTTCAGGCTCCTGGTACATACATGGCTTTGAGCAAAATTCAGTAGAACCAAAACACTACCTAAGCAGACTGAAATAAGAGAGACTCTTAACAGCACTTTGGATAATGCTAGTAAATACTTAGATATTAAATTGCTCTTCAAAAGATTTGAGGGTAGAGGGGTCTTTTAGGTTACCACCTTAAATGTCTTGCACACATGCATGCACAAAATAAGACAATTTATATTTTATTTTGGTGGGTGTCCTGCTGTCGGGGACACCCACCACTCATAAATTCTGAATTTTGTGATCAGCTTGAGCTCCGGTTAGGAATGAAACCTCTCAGTGTGACAACAAAAAAGTTTTGTGAGCATACCAGTCAGATCCTGTAAATGAGCATGCTGGTACCAGGGATTATAAAAATGTTCTCATTACCCAAGCATCTGACTTTTGTGGTTAAATGCATATCACAGTGAAGGGAAGCATATCAGCTGGCTCCACTGGTTGTGACAAAATGGGTGAATTTTAGTAAAATGAGAGGGCTTATATTCTAAGGCTGAGAGAGGTTCGTTAAGCAGACCTGTAGTTACTAGTACACTGCCATGGCCTCTCAGAAATGGAAACAGCATTTTGCTCAAACCCTGATCTTCCAAAATAATCTGTATCCTGTATGACTGTATGCAGCTTCGCAGCTTTGATCTTCTTGTTCCAAACTGGTAAAAAGGCATATTTTCCCCGTATTGCTTTGAAAAACCTGGAAGTTTTAAAGCATTTAATATACTACATGTTTCATTCTTAAGACGCTAACAATTTGGCTGTCACAACATTAGAATGGACATGTTTCTCCGCAACTGGATGGGAAGAGCAGCCTTTCTTCTGTCTCCTTGCACTGAGCGAAGACCCACAGCCAAGATCAGCACAGAGGTGAACCATTCGTACACCAGAGAGACTTCTCAGCCCGTGGCCACAAAACTACTGGTGGTCCATACAAAAACAGGAAGAAGACTGTAAAATGATTGCACGCCCCCATATAATGCATATTTATACGGATTTTCTCACACCTGCAAAAAAAGTACAGGATTAACGTGGGAAAAAAATAAAAGTAGTAAACTAAAATTTAAAATTCTTTCTCCTTTTTGTAAGGTGCAAGAAAAAATTATCCAGTATGCCAAAAAGGTGTCTTTTCTTTTTTTTTTTTTTTCCTCCAGCTGGATGATTCTATGATTTAAAAAAAAGGTCAAAAGACAGCATTTTAAATCTGACAGGTTTGAAGTTTCTAAGGATATTCTTATAGCTTATTTCCAGATACAGATTTTGTCAGCAAGTTAGGATAAAGTGACAATAAGTCAGAAATCTCATTGTCAGCTTTTTTTTTTATCATTATTTTAAAATAAATAGTTTTCTTTTTTAGTGTTAATTACAATGTTATGTTTCAGAAACTTCGGATACTTTTTGATATTCAGATTTTTCTCTGGGAGCTTGCGTAATACTAAGTAAAAACTTACTCCTGATAATAATCTTACTGAAATCAAAAGAAGTACTTCCTTGAAAAACTTCTGCTTAACCTAAAAAAAGGTTGCATAGTTCCTTTGCTGTTAGTATTAGGAATAGTATTGCATGCAGTTCTTTATTCCTTGAGACATGTAATTTAATCATAAATCAAGTGTTGTGCCCAAATATTCATTCTTAGCCTAATATCATTTTCCTCAATATCCCATTACACTATATTTGAAGTTAGCATACCCTATTAAAAATTGTTTCTTTAAAACACTTAGCGAAAAATGTTCTGCAAATCTTCCCTTCATTCTTGTGGAATGCTTTAAAGAGAAGAAGGCACTTATTTCCTTGTTCCTGTGTTCTGTATTCTCTCATTTCTTATTTTTCTCTATCGGTTTTAATTTAAAAAATGTGCTAGTATTTTTGTTGGCTCACTCTGCTAGACTCAACTGTAACATCCTTTTCCAAAATGCCCATACAATAAATGCTACTCAACCATAATAAATTGAATTTAAGTAATGTAAACTTGACACTAACATCAGATTTAAGGGTTTGACTTAAATTTATAAACACAAGGAAATCCATGGCCCTGTAAATTAAAATTGAAAAAGGTTCATTCACTCTTTCATTCAGAAAGATTACAATGGTATCAATCTATTTATTTAGTCCATCCGTCTCTAGCTCTGAATTTTCTTCCTTACTCTATGACAAATAATCAGTGCTATTAAGGACAGTTTTGTGTGAGTGAAGAATTTTGAGGAAGTAACTTTTTTTTTTTTTTTAAACAAACAAGCAAACAAACATATTTGAACTCTAGGAATTCTGAAAGCACCATGATGTACTTTAATAGCCAAATAGCAATTGAAATCTACTGTACTGGTAAGGATGAGGTGTGCTGAAAACACAGATTTATTGGCAGGACACAATTTTTTCTTAGAAGAATAAACCTCCAAGGGTTTCCTTGAGCACCATCCTTGACTCTAGCTGGAAGAGATCTTGCAGGATGAACCCCACAGCCAGCCTCAGCCCCACAATGCGTACAGTCTCTCATGCCCAGGCTTTCCTGGTGTGTTTCAGTTCACAAACCATTAGTGGACAGACTGCAAAACCTTCTGTGGAGCTACTGCAATCTCGTGGTCAATGCAGGACAGCAGTGGCTCTTTTTGAAGTAGCAACAGCACAGAAGGTGAGGAATGTATGCATACTGATTGAGAGATAAATAGACAGATAATAAGTAAAGAGATTGATATATATTTAGATAGAAAAGGGGAAATTAGTCAAGGCTCCTCTATATATAGTCTGCACATTTGTTTGTTTTAAAAGCCTGCTCAAATATTCACTTCCTGCACATACATTGAGAATTAAATCTCATTATATGTATGATATACAGTCTATACATCAAAACAAACACAGACGGTTTGGTGGAAGGAAAAGTGGTGTCAATGAAGCAGTTAGAAGCAAAATAAAGTATTTCTTTGAAACATTATGGTGATATCAGGTTTTATTCTGAGAGAAGAATGCACACTTTGAAATCACAGATCTAGTGAATCTGTCATGGCAAGGCTGACAGACACATAGTGCACCCTGGGCAGAAACAATGGCAATGGTCGCCTTATACATATGAATAAGTAAATAAAATATATTCTAGTAACAACAGCTAGACTTCCAAAATATAAGGGTGATGCAGAATAATTGGTTAATCAAGATTTTTGAAAAGTAAGGATTTTTTAATAAGTGTATGTCTATGAGGAATCAGAAGCTTTGAAGGTTTAAATCCTTGACGGATGGGGAAGTAAGCAGAGAAAAACAATGCTGTTACTACTATAGTCATTTAAAATAGGCAAAAGAACAAATCAGTAACACTACATAGATCATCATCCTTTTGTTGTAGAACAAAATACTCATGTCCTTACACTAAAAAGATTTGAGCTTTATAAATGTTTATTATGGCCCAATTCTCCTAGAAATTGCTTCAGTTTTCCTATTATTTTAATAAATAAATAAATAATAATAATAAAAAAAGTTCATGAGCTCCCATCAGTTCCTGTAGTTTCCTACAATATCTCAGACTAGAGACAGAAATTTCAATGGTAGGCAGAAAATAAGCCTAGCAGGGAAGAAGTGTATAACGGTTGCTGATTTATTGTATCCATTTGGTTTGTTTTTTGTTCTGGCACTGAACCATCTTCATCTCTGACTTCAGCAGAGCTGGTGTTTTCTCTCAGCAAAGGATATAAACAAAACACGGTATGGCAACCTGAAACCTGACTGCCTTTACTGATGCCTGAATGGCGTAAGAAGAGCGTGCCGTCCCATGGCTCTGATTTCAAGACAGTGGAGGAGATGCAAAGTAGATTAAATCCCCCGGAACGGTTTACTATGACCGTTTGGTCTGTCCCTTTCTGCTCTGGAGGATGCTGTGGTCTGCGGGAGCACTCCCCCATGGCAGCCCTGCCTTCCTTCCAGCCCTGCAGCCCTAGAATAAAAGAGGGATGCCACGCCGCCTAAATTCGGCTGGATTATCAATGTAGCCGTCCACATTCTCAGCCTCAGTGCATTGCTCCATGACAACAAGGTGAGACGGCAGAGGTTACCCGAACAGCTGCTTCCTAAGCCAGAAATTCCAGGCATTGAAAACCATCTGTCTATACATTCACAAATGTATATAAGGGCAATCTATCAGGCTGCGGCACTGCAGCTGCCACTCCATCAGGCCTGCTTCCTTTCTCGACTCGGAACAATAAGAGCTAGTTCTTCACTTTGTGTCACACAGAATGGCTGATTTGATTAAGTCCCCAACTCTCATTATGCTAGGTAGGGGTGTAGAATTTCAATGATAATCCATAATGCATGACCAGTTTGTCGCCATGGCAACATAAATTCAAGGTTACTAGCTCAGACGCATAATTGGGTGTGCATTGAGTGCTGAAGAAGGGCTGTTAAAATTCTTGTCATAGAAGAGTAGCATCCATCATACTGTCTGAAATTGCAAAGTACTCATAATCAGAAAGAAAAATCCTTGGAGAAAAATGTTAATAAAATAACGATTACGTCTAATATCATTGTTTAAGTTTAAAAAACCAAAGTGGTTAAAGTATTTTAGTTAATAAGAATGGAAAAGGCAACTCATTAAACGCAGAAGACTTGAGTTGAACATGCCCCACCCCCCAATATTTGCATTGTAAGATGGACCCAAAGCAGTTCAGCTCTGAATCTGGCTGATTAGCTCGGGATCTAATCCATATGATACAGTAAAAGATGACGCTTCGCACGCAGACGGCACAGTCTTATAGGCATCGTTTGTCCAGTTTGATCTTGTGTGGGTAAACATAGCTTCAAAATTAGCTGCACCAAGGATAAGAGGACTTTTGCATGCTGATTTTTTATTTTTTAATTTTTAGATGTTGCCCTGAATTATTGCACTATACAGCAGCCATTTTAACTACACAAGATGAAATAGGTAAGGTCAAATTGAACAGATGGAAAGAAGACATTTAAAATCAGACTGAGAAAAGCTCTAGCATGTGTATTGTAGGGAGTGATCTTACTCCAGCAGATGGATGGAATAGATGACCTAGAAAGGGTTTTTTTTGTTTGTTTGTTTTCCTCATTTCTATGCATTTGTAACTGCAACATACCTGAAATCTCGCATTTAGTGTATTATTTCAGTATGGGGAGGGGATTGCTTTTTGCTTTTTTAAAAATATTCTGATATAACATCTCTTCTGTCTTCTTCTAAGTTAGCATGATAGATGTGACACTTGCTTTACTTATTCCCCAACTGGTCTTGTTTTGATGACCATCTCTGCTTGCAAGGAAGAATAGGCAAATGAGATTTTACATGAGCACTTCCAAGATGTCTGAGGCTTAAACCTAGCATGTCATTACATGAGGAAAGATCATTAGTAAATGAATATTTTCCTTAGCTCCAACATCATTTTCCTTGATATTGCCTGACTTGTATGTCTGTTTTCTAGGCTTGGAGAATACAAGCTGCGAAGCTTCAGCATATGGTTTCATTTATTATGATTTCTAGTAGAATTTGACATTATTTCAATTTATGTTTCTGTAATCATATTAGGAGAGACTTGTCAAAGGAATGAAACCTCAGTTTATGCCTTCTGAATCAAACTGACCCTTGCTTCTTGGACTATATTTTTATCTAAATGTGTTGGAGATGATCATGGTTTGTTGACTGAATTGCTTAAAACTAACAATAGAAAATTCTCATTATATGGAAGTGGAAAGACTCAGTAAAGAAAACACTATTCCAGCATGCATTTGCTGCAAAGATTAAACTAATCTGTTTGGGTTTCCAGATTTCAGATCACACTGTCTTCTAATCTAGTCTTCATTTACATTTTGGAAACAGAAACCTTACAGAATTTAGTGTAAACAGAATTAAAACTGAAAAAATACAGTTAACGGAAAAAGAATAATGCAATGGGTGTTTGGTGGTGTGGTTTTTTTTTTTGTGTGTGTGTTTTGTTTTGTTTTTACTTTTCATATATATTTTACTGGTTTACTTCTGAAAGGTCTATATTTCCACAAATTACGATATTTATTTAAAAAATCATTATTTTCAGGAGGCTAGAAAATACAGGCACTAACTTGCAATTTTTTAAATTTATGTTTTGCGCTAAACCATACAGTTCCTTTTCTGAACAAGTGTGTCTAAGCCATGCTGTCTTGTCACCATTTTAAAATGATTCAGATCTGCACCTAATTTCCATTACAGAAAAGTGTGCTGGATCATAAGCCTAAATGTACATCGTAGGCAGCAGGATTTTTCACAGTAGCGAGAAACAGCAAGATCAAGTCCTATAGTAATGGAGGCTACTGTTGTATTACGTGGAATTCATTTTTGTCCGCATGTAAGACCTGTTTTTCTATATAAAAACATATATTACTGCTCAATATGAAGACAGGACTGTATGTTCAATGATGTGTTTTATTTCAACACTGTTTGGTTTAATATGAAGCTTGCAAATACGCATCTGGAGGTGTATTCTTCTCTTGATGTGCACATGTAATTCCAATTAACATTAAGAATGTTAATGAGAATATGCCCCTCTAGGGGCTGGAGAGGGGGAGGTGAGGGAGCAGGTTTGTAGTTCTGATTTAAATAACAAGTGACTTTTGTGGAGAATACCAGCATGTGGTCTCATGCACTTATATTGTGGAAATGCAGTGGCTCTGAATAAGAGTGCACGATTTATACATTGATGCTCAGTGATGCTTAGCCAAGTGAACCCATTGTCAGGGCAAATATTAAATCCCAATGTGCCTTCTCCAGAAGTATTTTTAAGAATGTTTAGTCCTCTTTTTGTGCAGAAGTATAAAAGTCTGTACTGAGAGTGGATTCCAGTTTTGTGATTTTTTTTTTATTTTTATTTTTTTTAAGATTAGTTTAGTTTGAAGGAGCAAACCATGTAATTACTTGTTGTTTCTCAAGTGTGAAGAATGCATAGTACATTTTTCAAGGCTTTAAGTAGTAACATGTTCCTATACTTTGATTAATTTACTTGTTCTTCTTTTAGTGTTCTAAGGAAGAAGTGCATTTAACATTAGAGTTCAAAACAACAACACCAATATCCAGCTAAAAATGGTTATTAAATCATTATATTTTCTTTGGCAGTGTGGTGTCACTGGTGATATTTTGAGGAATTCTGTGTAAGCAGAAAGTAAGAATAACTACAGCGCTTCCATTTCTGAAAATTTTGTGAAGTGCTTTTAAGGCAAGAAAGTATGCAATATATATTTTATAATTGCAAACAAATGTAGTTAATATTAAATGGAATTATCATTTTATTTTACCAGATGAAAACAGAACCAGTGTTTATGCATAGAATATATTCTCCCATGTTAGTCTACAAGACAATAAAACCATAATGAGGCAAACAAATATAACCTGCAAAGTGGCCATGAAAAAATGTGTAGAAAAAAGAAAGACAAAATCCTTTATTGTCTTAAAAAATAATGCATCTTTTTTTTTTTTTTTTTCTGGTAGTGGTAATGGTTATTGTAAGATGTAAAAATGACCTAGAAATAAAAAGACATATTACTATTTGATGCCCCATCCACCTCTTTTGTTATCAGTGACAGAAGATACCCTAAACAATATAATTTATTATCTGTTTTGTCAATTCTTTCTGCATAAACTTTCTGCATGCCTTTTCATTTTACACATGGAGAAGTGCTGTTCATTTTGTTGATCTGACACGTCACATTTCATTGTGTTGATTTCAATGCAAGTGCTATCGCAGGATGTGCAACATGCAGTCAGCAGGATACATTAAAAATGTAAAGTGAAAATGTGTGTTTTGTACATGTCTTTTCCTGTGACACATTTTAGGTCAAACAGCAGAAAAGCTGCTATTTGAATAGCTATTCTGTATATTTTATCTATTGGTCTTGGTATCTGTAAAATGCAGATTTTGTACATACACAGAGGTATATTTGAAATGGTAAAATGTTGTATGCCTCAACATTTCAGTTTATTTAGGGTCTGATCATCTAATCTTGGTTATAGGGGTAACTGAAGGCTTTTAATAAGACTAGTATAGACAATAATGTCCATGTGTTTGGAGACTATAATCTCAGACTTATATTTATCCTTCTCCCAACTCCTCTGCAGTTCTGGGTATTGTTAAGAAGAAAATGTATTTTGTACAGGCTGGTGTCAATGCTCATTCAGTCCTGTCTCTCAGCATGAAAAGCCCGAATGTATACATATATACAAGATAGGAGGTGGGAATTATAAGAAGGCATGATGGGAAAACCAGGACTATTATTAGCAGATGCAGGTGAGTGAATCTGTTTAGGAAAAGCAAGGGTAGAGTAATTTTATTTATTTATTTATTTTTAATAAGAGGTTTTCATCCCATTAATTTATTTCTTCAGGTTTGAAAAGGAGGACAGTGTTTTCACAGAATACCTCTATGCATTCATTTCACAGCCACTGGGGGAGAAGATTTGAAGAGATCAGATGAACAGAATAAAGAAAACCAAAACAATTTAAACAGATTAACAGAAAATAAAAGCACAAGTCTAAACGTTGATTAAATGTTAAACCTTTGCCCACCACATATTGAGAGGGCACACGTGAGCAGCAAGAATCAGGAAACAGGCTGCTCCTAGTCCTGATCGTCCAAGGAAATTTCATTAGAGTCTATACAGTCATTACAGAAAAGATCTGAATTTGTCTGTCTGGTTCTATCAGCCCCATTAACTTGATTTCATTAGGCATAAAAATTATTAATAACATATCTCTAAAGGAAAACAGGAACAGAAAGATCCTCAGAAAAGAAGCACTTTTGGAAAAGTATTTTAAAAAATCAAAACAAATGACAAAATTTGAGCAGGTTTTCCTTCCAGTGACAATTTGTGGTAATAAATGCACACGCACAAACACACGCACACAAACATATTTTAGTTTTCTACCACATTTCAGAGACTAAAGCAATAGATGCGTTAAAATGTTAGGAAAATATATATGGAAATGAACAAACAAAATGGCACTAGTATTCCTTTTAATTCAAAGTCATGACCCTGAATATTTTTTTTTTAATTGAATCAGTGTCAATCAGAGTTTGCAAAAATAACAAGACGAAGTTGTTGTGGTACCTTTAAAAATTATGCAGATAAAAGAAAGCAGACCTGTAGAGCTGATGATACTTCTGCTGTTGACTTGCCTGTTAATATATTGCATTTCAGGAACTATTTTATCCTTTTTTTCACAACACTCCCTAATGAAGAAGAAATTGCTGAATGAGGAAAAGGCATGACAAGGATGTAATTCTCTGACCTGTGCTCTGCAGAAGGTCATGTTGGCTGGTCATAATCTATTAAATCAGCAAATGTAATACACATTCTTTAGGTGTTTCAAGGATCAGTGGCATTGTGATTTCCAAAAATTTACAGCAATACCTTGTGTGCTGAGAAAAGATCACAACTCCTCATAATATTGAACTTGTCTTGAGGTGACTGAAATGGGTCAGTAAGTTAAATATTATGTCCACAGAAGCTCTCAAAAATCAGAATAATTATTTTGGTTCCTGAAGACAGCACTAGTAGCCTATCTTTATTGTTTTGACGGTAACGAAGGAAGGGAAGTATCTTTTTCTTTCATTTAAACCTTTTCCAAGTGTTTTCTAAGTAAGCTAAAAATCAGTGGTATGTTCACCAGGAGTACCAGTGGTGTTGCAATAGTCCAACATTTGATTCCCTCCACAGTACCTTGCTGCTGCTGTTGTTGTTCAGGGAACAAAAACCTACCCTGAAATAGATTTCCTATCAAAACTGTTTTCCTATCAGTTCAACTGTTTCAGTTAAGGATGTGATTTATTTTTAAACATTGTGCACAGACTGTATGAACCTTCAGTGTAGATGGAATCATATGTATTATAATACCAGTATAGCTTGTTCATTTCCCTTTCTGCACTGGAACCAACTATCCTGATATCACAGAATCACACAGAATCACAGAATTGTAGGGGTTGGAAGGGACCTCAAGAGATCATTGGGTCCAATCCCCCTGCCAAAGCAGGTTCCCTAGAGCAGGTTGCCCAGGTTGCTGATATAACCACTTTATATCATTATAGGTGCGTTTGCAAGGGGGAAGGTGGAATGTGACCTGCACTTTTACTACTTTCAATGAACCTGCATGTTTAAAGCAGTACAAACTCTATGTTTAGACAGGGCTTCAGGCCTAAGAGAGTTATGAATATGAGTAATTTACAGTGTCTTTTGAGCAAATTGTTCCAAGAACAAACCCCAGTCCTTGCCCAAATTCCTAATTAATGAAAACCATCTAAGCCTGATTATCATGTAGGGCACGGTATATGTGTTGAAGGGATTCTAGTCAGATTTTAACTGATGCGACTGAGCACCTACAACCTTGTTTTCTCCTTGCCAAGCTCAAGCAAAGGTGTTTCATCATAATGGGAATTATTCCCAAGTCAATTTTCACAAGTTTTTTCTGTGTCCCCCTTCAATCCATATGATCATTTATTTTTAACAATGAGGAGGAAAAAATAAAAGACACTTTGTTATACTGTGATATGTTTTATTACCTTCTGACTCAAAAGTGTCTGAAAATATTTTGCTCTGCCGTTACAAAAATCAAGTGCTGCTCTGCAGAGAACAAGCAGGAGATGTTACACTGAGGATTTAGATGTTTTAAAAGTTTTGCACATGACAGAATGCAATTAAAATGAAATAAAAATAATAACAACACAGCATTTGAATAATAATACATATCCCAAAGCACTTCACAAGTAGGTCAATATCATTATAAGCATTTGATTGTTACTTACTTTAGTGGGAATAGTTGAAGAATTAAAAATAGTTTAGCCCCTTCTCCCTCTTTGTTGCAGTCTCACAAAAGTGACATTTTCTATGGAGCTTCCTGATGCTGAATACCCAGACATGGAAAACATAACCAATGCCTAATTTAATCTTCAGCTGCACTATATCAGTTATTTTCAGTGTTTTTTATTTTTTTTAATAATGTAAACATTGGAAATCAGAATAAAATGCAGTTTGGTTACCATCATTCAGCTTATTTTTATCATTAAATCACTTCAAGGTCCAGATGCAGTATTCGAGTCTCCTTGATGCTGTGAGGTATGGGGGTGGGTATGCATCTTCTGCAAGACTAAAGCAATGCTGAACATAGCATAAGAAATCATTTAGAGTAAAGGAAACCAGTTTCTCATACCAACATCAGTATTCCTAACCTACCAAGAGCTTTCACTAGATGATATTTAACTCAGATAATTACCCTTCTAGCTGACATAATCCATATGAAATCACAATTTCACTATGCCAAAAAGAGAAGCTAAATGGCTATTTCACTCCATACCCTTCAACTGATTTTTCAACTCATTTAAGGCAGAAAATTCTCTCCAGTCCCCATACAAGTGGTCTTGTCATCCATATCTGTATGGATGGAATCATTCTTTTGTTTTTACTTGATTCTCCTGGAAACAGACAACATTACATCATTGAAAAGCTGTTTAAAAGCAAACCTTTCTCTTTTATATTCCCTGGGCCTCAGATTCACTACATTCAGAAAACTCGCCTTTCCTCTTGGAGTTACACACTATGCAATACTGGTTTCACTCATGTCAATCCAAAAGGAAAAGCCTCAAACTGGGACCAATCATCCTTACTCTGTTGCAGGACCAGAACACTTTGGGGTACAGGCACCCCACTCTGATGTGCATATACTGAACTGTATTTCCATGATCCATGGGCAGTGCACTCTCTCTGCTGCCAGCTCCCCTTCACCAGCCAGGCTCTGGGCTTCCCAACCTCCCCATTGTCCAAATCCTCATTTTGTTCCCACCTGGGCTACAGCTGTCCTCCCAAGTATTTCAGCTCTGAGGTACCCAAGTGCAGAATGCAACTCATAGGCTTCCTCAGAATACGAATGTAAACATGTTTTGTCTGTAGCAAAACTTGACATCAGCATGATGCATGGCTTGATACAACAGAGGGAAGTCGATACAATAGAGGGACAGGATGCCATCCAGAGGGACCTGGACAGGCTGGAGAAGTGGGCCTATGAGAACCTAATGAGGTTCAACAAGGCCAAGTTCAAGGTGTTGCACTTGGGCTGGGGCAATCCCAGGTATTTATATAGACTGGGAGAAGAACTTGAGAGCAGTCTTGTGGAGAAGGACTTTGGGGTCCTGCTGGACGAGAAGCTGGACATGAGCCAGCAGTGGGTGCTTGCAGCCCAGAAGGCCAACTATGTCCTGGGCTGCATTAAAAAAGGGGTGGCCAGCAGGGAGAGGGAGGTGATTGTCCGCCTCTACCCTGCTCTTGTGAGACCCCACCTGGAATATTGCGTGCAGGCCTGGGGCCCCCAGCACAAGAAGGATGGAATGGGTTCAGAGGAGGACCACTAAGATGATCAGA
Source organism: Anser cygnoides (assembly GCF_040182565.1). NCBI lineage: Eukaryota > Metazoa > Chordata > Aves > Anseriformes > Anatidae > Anser > Anser cygnoides. The sequence continues at coordinate 104,708,975 of NC_089875.1, forward strand.
GGGCTGGAGCACCTCTCCTATGCAGAAAGGCTGAGGGAACTGGGTTTGTTTAGCTTGCAGAAGAGAAGGCTCCGGGGAGACCTCATTGCGGCCTTCCAGTACTTGAAGGGAATATACAAACAGGAGGGGGAACGCCTGTTTACATGTGTTGATAGTGATAGGACAAGGGGAAATGGTTTTAAACTAAGATTGGAGATTTAGGTTAGATATTAGGAGAAAGTTTTTCACTCAGAGGGTGGTGAGGCGCTGGAACAGGTTGCCCAGAGAGGTTGTGGTTGTCCCTGGAGGCATTCAAGGCCAAGCTGGATGCAGCGCTGGGCAGCCTGCTCTAGTGGTTGGCAACCCTGCCCAGAGCAGGGGCGTTGAAACTAGATGATCTTTAAGATCCTTTTCAACCCAGGCAATTCTATGACTCTATGGCTGCTCTGCAACTTGCAAGCTCTTTGGGACAGGCACCTGTGTTTTTCATTGCAGTTATCCAACATAAAAATGTTATCTATTTCAGAACCTTAAAGTATTATTAAAAAAAAAAAAAAAAAAGCCATATTTCACAGAATCACAGAAAGTTCAAGGTTGGCAGGGATCTCTGGAGGTCATCTAGTCCAACTGACTGTTCAAGCAGGGCCACCCAGAGCAGGTTGCCCAGGACCATGTCCAGGAGTCTTGTGAATATCTCCAAAGAGGGAGACGCCACAAACTCCCTGGGCCAGTGCTTCAACACCTGTGCAGTAAACAGACTAGATATCAACAGAGTAGATACAGAATAAAGCATAAAACCTGGCATCTGTATACCTTTAGCTATAAAAAAAAATAAAAATAAAAATTGAAACAATAAAAGCAATGAAAATGTGTCCCAACAAACCTACAATCAGATTATCACACATTTCTGATTAAAAGACAGTATAATAGGTACTTATCAAATTAAATTAAAAACAGTGTACCAGGTACTTTCAGGTTGGTTTGTCTGTTTGTATTTTACAGCTCCTGAATATTTCTCCAGTGCATTTACAGAGCTGAAAATATTATACAATATTGCACATTGTTAAACCTAACCTCTTCACCTTGGCACTACTCTTTCTAAACTTCATCAACACTTCATTGCTTATTGCATCAAACATAAAGGAAGATGAATTCTTTGCGCATTTTATTCTGCATCCCCAACTAACCTTGAAGCTAATTTGCATCTAAGGTTTGTTCCCCTTGATCTGTGATACCATTCTCAACCCTTCCTATATTTTGGAAAACAAGACCTTGTTCTTTTTCTGATGTCCCCCCTGATGTTTGATACTTGTATTCTTAAATTTAATTTATTGCTTTCCTTTGTCCTGATGCCCTAAAATTTAAACAATCCTGGACAACTGCCAGTTAGTTTGTTGAGACCAGTGTCTAATATGATGACTATCTTTTTTTTTTTTTTTTCATTTTTTCCTTATAACTCCCTCCACGCAGTTGTATTGTCTCTTGTATTACACTTTGTGAGCTTATCAGGAGACAAACCTTCATTAACTTACTATCTGTACAGCAAGTAGGACAACAAGACACTGATTCAAGTCTGAGGCTTTTCATTTCTGTAATAACAAAGGAAGTCACAAAAACAGCACCATTGAAGCTGTATGATACTCAAAGAATTTTTTTGCATGAAAAGACCTTTTTTTTTCCATACTTTGCACTGACAACCTCTAAAGATCCCTTTCAGTTTATTTTTTTCTATGATGTTGTAATTGGGCTAAAAATCATGAAGAGGTGGGTTTTGTTTTGTGAGAAATGCTGAGAAAGCTATCACTGTTTTAGTCTCCCAGTGTGGGTTTTACCTTATTTAATTTAACACACTTAAGAATAGTTTCTGTGTCTAGTCCGGCCATCCTTGACTTTGTTTGGTCACAGGAGAGTCAGAAACATCTCCAGAAAGATGTTCAACTGTCACTCCAGAAAGATGTTCAACTGTCAACTGACACCTAACATGGGCTGAAATGGGCACCTGTGTCTCCTCCATGTTTATACAAGAACTACATGCAACCAACTTCCTGATGCTTGAGCTGAGAGAGATGAATCTCACCTTATAAGAAGTACCCATTTTGCAGAAACACATACCTCTTGATGAGCTGTATTTTCTTGGTTATACCTTTTAACCTTCAGATGACTGCATATTCCCCCAAAACTTGAAAGGAACAAATCAGACATTTGAGTTGTGATGTATCAGAGACATTTCACCAGAACATAAAGCCTATCATCAGAAATGACAACCCATGCTTTTTTGTGATAACTTTCTTCACTGACAAAGATGTACAAAAAGAAGGAAGGGAAGAAAAAGGGGGAAAAAATGTTAGTAACATGCCACAAAACTTCTCTAAGAAAATGTAAATGTTATTTGAGTGTTACAACTCAACTCTGCATTGTTAACAGAGCTCTCACTACCAAACATCCACTTGCATAAAAACATTTATTATGTTTTTACAAATGCTGAACGAACCATCCAAGATCATATAGGAACTTAGAGCAAAAGCGTATCATTAGTAGCAGGAAATTAACAACGTGATAAAACATTACAAAACTGCTGAAACCAACATGTGACCTGATTATGCTCTGTGTTCAATGAGAACATTAAATTCTTCACATGGTCAGGCTCTTAATAGCCACGTGCCATTAATATCAACAAGCAACCAAGTCTGGGAAGAAACTGTTTAATTAAGAAGTTTATTTGGCAGTAAAATGTAGGAAAATCATCATGGAAGCCTTCTGCATACTCTGGTAGAGCACAGGATAGCTCTGACTCAGGTAATAGCTGTCTTCTCTATATTTGGAATATTTCATATTATAAAATCTGGTCTGCTATCTATTTTCTTCTCCCATTAATTATCATATACAAAATGCACTCAGGATCTTTACTTTCACTATTTTAAGCCACTGTAATCTCATTTTTTCTAATCTCTATGCAGCATTTCACAACCACTGAATCACAGAATAGCTGAGATCAGAAAGCACATCTGGAGACTGTTGAGCTGATAGCTAGGGCAGGTCACTTAGGATAGCGTGCAGTCTGATTTTGAATATCTCCAGGGACGGAAACACCACAGAATCTCTGGGCAACCTGTTCTAGCGTTCAGAAAGACAATAAACAAATAAAAAAGTAAAATGCTTATCTCTATTTGCTTCAAAGAGAAATGCATATACAACAACTGGAATTTCAGTTTGAAATATGAAGTGTAAGAGGCAGATAGGATGTGTGCCCTGAAGCTGAGGTTCACTTTGCAACTCATTTACCCATGCTAATCAGTCAATAGATTTCCAGAAATGATGTGTTGATTTTCCCTCTTTTAATTTAGTCATTTCTGTTAGCTGCCAAAATTAATTAAATAAAATGGAGCTCTGAGAGCTGACATATGAATCAAAAATAGCAGGTGCTTTTTTTTCGAAAATGCTGTCAGCAGCCCAGTTTCTAGTCCCCTCATGGTATGGGAAAGTGAATGGGCAACTTTGGCTTCCGTCTTGATTGGGGCATATGCAAGTGTTGTGTGGGAAGTTGGACAATGCCAGCAGAAGAGAGTGAGAAAGCCCTTCAACACACCTTGGAAGTTGCATCAAGCCCTGGTTGGCACCTGGCAGGTCAATGCAACCTCCAGCAGAGCAGTATGAGCTGTAAATGTCTCTGTTCACGTCACCGTACAACACAGAAGTCTGTGCCTCTCCAACAGTGCCACCATGAACTCTACGGAACCTCAAGCTTCTGGGCAATTGGATAAAAACACAAGGGTTCACAGGGTTTGTGGATGACGTCCTGATTTTTTATTATTTTTTTTTTTTTCAGTTGAGGTTGTTTAAATGAATGTCAAATGACAACTGAGGAAAGTCATTTCTAGCTCAAGTTTCATATAATTTGTTGTCTTCTCAACATCTTCCACAAAACAAACAAACAAAAACAATAAATTCCTGGCTCTAATTAAAGTTCTTAGTGATACACAGAGATCAATAAGATTATTTTAATATATATATTTTTTTTTTTCTAAAGACTTTAATGAAACTCTCAAAATTTTGAAAATAAATGTAGGTCTATTCTGAATGCTGAAAAATGAATTAACTTAAAAATTGTTTGTATTAGTAATAATGTTTGGTCTCCACATAATGTTCATATAATCTCAGACCTTGTTGAATTGTTTGTTTCTTCAATTTTTATTGATTTAATTATTTTTTATTTTTATTTTATTGTTGTTTTTTTTTTTTTTGGTCAGAATGTACAGACCTATCTATGACACCTATAATTTAATAATAATTAGTGGTGATATACCACAGCTGTAATTTGAGGCTTGGCATATGAATGTTAAACTGTCAAGTTGTTCAGTTTATTCTCTTTATACTGATCAATGCCAATATAAAGAGGAGGAAAAATAAGTTAGTTTGTACAACTCTTAGTCGTCTCTATGTATTTTTTAAGGTAAAGATCTTTCTTCCTGAAGTGAATGATTTATAAATAAAAGTAATGGGTCACTTAACAGACTGAAAAATAAGCAACGGGTGAGGTAGTATGAAAGAAATTAGAACTATCAAGACCAGTAATACTGGATATTTAAAATGACATGAGGCTTCAAGCTAATGCACATAACATTCTTCAACACTCCCAATCAGTTTTTTAAAGTTGCTTAATGCATAAACTCCATTTGTACAAGCTAACTTCCATGGAAGTTGCCTCCAATAATAATCCTGCCTCCTGACAGATGTGCCTGGGAGGGAAAACACAAATCTTTGCATTTCAGAAGTGCCCATTCACAGCACTAGCCCTAAAGGCTGCTAATTCCCTTGTCTTGCAGAAAGGAGCACCAGTTATTGGCCAAATTCTGTTCTCAACCTCAACCATCCAAGAAACAAAGAGGGAGATGTTGAACCCCACAAAATCAATGGCAAAATTCCCACTGGTATCAGTAAATGAAGGATTTTACTGAAATTTGCATATACTTTTATTCTTGTATGGGTAAGAGTTTCTGTTTGTGGATTTGAAAGTGTTTCAGAGCAATGACCGTGTTTCCTACTACTTTTGAGATGCAGGTAAATATTGTTTAGGTATCACTGTTTAGGTCTCTCAGAGCTTGTGAAAACTGTCCTGGGCTGTGAATTCATGTGTGGTGGTTTTACCCAGCTAGGCAGCAGAGCTCCACCCCAACCGCTCTCTCACTCCCCCTCCTCAAAGGGAAAGAGGGAGAAAATATGACGGAAAAGGGCTCAAGTGTTGAGATAAGGTCAGGGAGATCACTAAACAGTTATCATCACGGGAAAAACAGACTCAGCATAGGGAGATTAATACAATTTATTACCTATTACTAACAAGCTAGAGCAGTGAGAAACAAAACAGCAACAACAAACTAAAAACATCTTCCCTTCCATCCACCCTCTTCCACATCTTGCCCCCAAGCAGCGCATGGGAACAGGCAATGGAGGCTGCGTTCAGTCCCTGACACTTCGTCTCCACCGCTCCTTCACGGTCACTCTCTGCCCCTGCTCTATGTGGGCCTCCCACGGGATGCCGTCCTTTCTGAACTGATCCTGCGGGGGCTGCCCACAGGCAACAGCTCTTCAATAACTGCCCCAACATGGCTCCGTACCATGGGGTCCGTCCCCCAGGAGCAAACTGCTCCAGCACGGGTCCCCCACATGTGGGCGGCAGCTCCCCCCAGACCCCTGCTCCTGCGTGGGCTCCTCTCCACGGGCTGCAGCTCCGGCCCGGGGCCTGCTCCTGCGGGGGCTCTCCATGGGCCGCAGCCTCCTCCAGGCCACATCCACCTGCTCCACCGGGGGCTCCTCCACGGGCTGCAGCGTGGAGATCTGCTCCGTGTGGGACCCATGGGCTGCAGGGGGACAGCCTGCTCCACCAGGGGCCTCTCCACAGGCCGCAGGGGAACTGCTGCTGCGTGCCTGGAGCACCTCCTGCCCTCCTGCTGCACTGACCTTGGGGGCTGCAGGGCTGGTTCTCACTTCTCTCTCCCAGCTGCAGTTGTGCAGCAGTCGTTTTTCCCTTACTTCAATTTGCTCTCCCAGAGGCCCACCCAGCATCGCACCCTGATTCGTCTCTGGGCAGTGGTGGGTCCTTTTGTAGCTGGCTGAAACTGGCACTTAACTGATATGGGACAGCTTCTGGACTCTGCTCAGAAAGGCCACCCCTGCAGCCCCCCCACTACCAAAACCTTGCCACATAAACCCAATACACCATGGCAGAGCCAGAAACAGCTCTGAACAAACAGCTTCCAGATTTGCACCTTAAAAGTGAATATGAACTATTGAACTACATGTCAGCACTGTTGCCTTTGATTTATTAAGGCCTAGCTACTGACTATATTTTAGTTTTCCTACAGAAATGTTTTCTAGACGTTTTTATAGAACTTTTCCCTACCAAGTACCACGTAGTGGTAGGTTTGGGTTGATGAGATTAACAGTCATCTCTCATTTAGGTTACGTCTGAGAAGCAACAGTAATTTTTGAGACAAAAATACAAGCATGCATCACTAGCAGAATTAAAGATATACCTGAATATACTTAGCAAATCTGACCTATTTGCGAAGACAGCTTCACTGAGTATGATCGAGTAGGTGTACCTATGTGTTAGAGTGAGAAGCACGATGAAGCTATGAGAAGGGAAGATTCAGGCACTACCTGGATGAGTCCAGAATATGACTGAGAGTAATAGAGAGGGGGGAGAGGAGAGATTTTCTTCATCGGGTGGTAGAAGGAATACTCTGAGCTGTGCCACAAAGTCATGTCCTCCCAAGAAGGAAGGACCGTGCATCTCTGTGAGCAGAAAATACTCTTATCATTACTTTTTCTTCTTCCCTGGAGCAGCATAAAGGACCCTGGATTTTAGCTAGTAGCATGTTATGACTCTGAAAGATTTAAAGCACATGACTGCCTTCAGCATCTAGATTGAAGTTCCTCCACACAAAAATAAAAAAAATAAAAAAAGAATTCAACATCGACAGGATTGTTTGAAGCTAGCCTTTGTATTCAAGTAAACTATTTTTACAATCAATCCGTGCAAGCTCCACTGAAAAACTTGCTGGAAGTCACTTGAGTTTTGTTTATTTTTTCAAGATGTCATTACAGCTGTTTTCAAAAAAAACTTTTAAAAATATTCATTTTAACCACCAGACTGTCTGATAAATGCCCTAATAATAATAATAAAACTTTACTAAACATGAAGCAAATCCTCATAAGTCTAAACTGATGCTTATTTAGTTACTACAATTGAGTTTCAAAATTGCATTTTTTCATATTTATCCACTGGAGCCTCAGATTGTGCTTGAAATCAGCAATAATTGCGACATTATTTGCTGTAGCTGGGTTAGACAAGAGGATTCTTTGTATGTCTCTTTTATTACATTGTCAATATATTAATACAAGTTATATGAACAAACCTGAAGAGACAAAGAGCTATTTGTTATGTTATTATCCAAGGGTGAAAGCACAATTCTTAGGGAAAAAAAAAATCCAGTAGGGACTGTAGCTGAACAAAAGGTCTAAGTAAGGCAGGCTTCGACACCTGATTATATGCAAACCCAGCAGTGTAACCATGCAGGGATTCCCTTCTTGTGTTTGCAGATGAGGATTGAATGAGAAATGGTGAGATAGCAAGGGAGTGTGCAAGCCTAACGATATGCCTATTTTTTTCTATCTGTTGCTAATCTGTAGCTCTGGTGATGATTACTATTTCATCTCCAGAGAGATTTTATTCAGAAACATCAAAATTACATTACAATTCAATGCCTTGTGTTTCTTTAAGTATAGAGCCAGATTGTTAGGGCTGTCAGCCACATAAGGGAGAAAGTCTTCCCATTTCATTCTGCTCTTTGCTCCTCCATAGGTGATGCCAGCAGCTAATGGCAAGAGAAGGTAGGATCCAGCCTGCTCACCTGATGCGCTGTAAGAAGAGAGTACATTGGCAGGAGGAGCTGCACTTGACCTCAAGTCATCAACACCAGAGTGTATGGCTGCTTGATGGGTGATTCAGTTTGGGAAAACAGAAATAGAAGAGAAAAACTGCAAGATAGACCATGCCTCACTGTCTGGTTTGCTCTGAAGAGAAAGCAACACAGAGATGCCACCCAGCCAAGTCAACCTACAGGTATGCAGGGCCACTTCCCACCCTCACTTACCACAAGCAGGACTGTTTCTCTCAGTAGTCCTTCTGAAATCAGTTCACATCCTTCTGTCCTTGGTCACTACTGACTGCACAAATTGCTGAGTCCATGGATAATCACAGTTTTGCTGGTGTATCTGCAACAGTTGTAAACTAGCAACTTCAAGAACTTGTCACAGCATAGCCTCCTCTCCAGCCTACTAAACATTCAACCCCTGTCCTAGATAAGTGTAATATTTTTTCTGCCATCACTACCCTAAGATGTTTCCTGGATGCAGACAGTTTAAATCCAGCTTGTAAATGTTTCCATGAGTTGCAATCGTGTTTGGACTGCAGTGCCAACACCCCAGCATCCCTTCCTGTCCTCCATATTCAGAAGCTGAAATCTGTGACTCAAGTACTAATTTCTGGAATTGCCATATCTTCCAAAGAGAAATATCCCTAAATATTTAAACATTTCATTTGAGAAAAATCTAGAACCATTTACTTCCGTTGTGGAACTATTTAAACATATGGTCCAAATAAGGTCTACAGACAAGATTTTTGGCTAAAGTGAAAAGTTCTGCTAATTTAAAATTCCCTTCTTCAAGCATAAGAAGAAATTAATCCATGTCTACAAATCTTAGGTAGGTTTCTGTTGAAAGCCATGGATTATTGCTGCTGATAAATAAGGGTTAAATAAGACCCTGGGAAGTCAAGTCTGGAGTCAGTTCTTTGTGAAAATGCTAACAGCCTGGGCAAGCTAATGCATCTTGTCTAGATGGTACTTCTTTCTTCTAGATGGTACTCCTTTCTGGCATGAACTCTCTCCCCTTAGTTGAATACCAACCATCACATTCCCTTTGTAAGGGAATCTTCATGTAGGAGATCCCACGTTCTGTCCAGTACCCATTCATTATGTGACTCAGGGTAAACAGTTAACTGCCAGAGTCAAACCAAAACGTTTGCACTAGGCAAGGACATTTTACACAGTCACTACACATATAGGCAGCATGTCTTGACAGAATCCTTAGTGGTGAGGATGAAACAGTCTAAGCCTTTATAGCATATGAAGAAAAAATATTTATTCTCTGCATTAATCAGAGAAAAATCGTCAAGAGGGACAGAAATCACCACTAATATTCCTGGGCTGAAGCTTGGTAATCTGCATGAAGACCTCATGCCTCCCTCTGAACATTTCCTGAGGGTGCAGCAGTCTGTATCACTCCAACTAAGCAAAGCAAAAGTCCCTTCAAGCTGAGTGGTGAATTAATTGTGCTCTAGTCACCTGTCAATATAAAATCAGAACAGAGTGTGACTTCAGTGTAAATTGCACATGATGCATAGATGCTATTTCTATGTTAATAACCATATGGCCTTTTGCTTTTCTTATTTATTCCCTGTGCGTTGTCCAGATGCGAGCAGGTAAAGTGACCCACATTCTCCTCTCTGACACATCACGCGCTGCATTGCCCATGCACAAAGCGTGCAATCAATTTTTCCCCCACTGCATACCAACAAAAACACAGAAGCAACCTGAATTGCACAGACTGGAGAAGAAGCAGCTTCCCCTCCTCCTGGACCAGCAAGCAGATGGCAGAAAAGCAGCACCATTTTGCAGCTCGAGGACCAAAGTAGCAGATGTTGGATTGCTGCGCACTTTCTAGAGCTTAAATCTTCCAAGAATTTCTGGAGTTTACCTGGTTTTCTCTTTCCTGCCATCATTCACAGACAAGGCAGAAGGCTCAGAAAACAAGATTATGCAGGTCCTTAGCACTGCCTGAAGCCACAGTGTGAGCAGGGATAAAGTTGGTGAGAAGAAGGTGTGGCCGATGGCTGAAATATATGGAAGGGTGCAACCCTTCAGAGTGAGGATTTTTGAAGATAATTATAGGAAGTAGGAATTGGCTGAGAGAGATTTTAAAATGGAAAAAGATTTTAGCTTCTTACAGTTCTATCCTGAATGATGTTACAGGATGATTCGATGATATCTTATGTGCAATCTGAATAAATAGAGAGTTGATTGAAAGATTATTAAATAACTGTGAAAGATTAAGCATGTTAAAACCAAACAGTCTTCTCTTCTTCCCAATAGGTGACTGATTTTTTTTTGATCTGATTTTCCATTAGACTAAACAGTTATGCACAAGGAGCATCTTCCAACAAGCCCCAGAAGCATATTGTACTTCCACCACTCAGAGCAGCATCTCCATTAAAATCTGAATCTGAGCCATGCTCCATTTTGCTTGTAACTTAATTTTTATTTATATCACAAGCTAGATTGTCTTGACTGGTGTAATTATACCATTGTATTATCAATGGAATTTACATTATCAATGCACTTTAATTATCACAGAATCACAGAATCGTCTAGGTTGGAAGAGACCTCCAAGATCACCTAGTCCAACCTCTGACCTAACACTATCAAGTCCTCCACTAAACCATATCACTAAGGGCTACATCTAAACGTCTTTTAAAGACCTCCAGGGATGGTGACTCAACCACTTCCCTGGGCAGTCCATTCCAATGCCTAACAACCCTTTCAGTAAAGAAGTTCCTCCTAATATCCAACCTAAACCTCCCCTGGCGCAACTTTAGCCCATTCCCCCTCATCCTGTCACCAGGCACGTGGGAGAATAGACCAACCCCTACCTCGCTACAGCCTCCTTTAAGGTACCTATAGAGAGTGATAAGGTCGCCCCTGAGCCTCCTCTTCTCCAGGCTGAACAACCTCAGCTCCCTCAGCCGCTCCTCGTAAGACTTGTTCTCCAGACCCCTCACCAGCTTCGTTGCCCTTCTCTGGACTCGCTCGAGCACCTCCATGTCCTTCTTGTAGCGAGGGGCCCAAAACTGAACACAGTACTCAAGGTGCGGCCTCACCAGAGCCGAGTACAGGGGGAAAATCACTTCCCTAGACCTGCTGGCCATGCTGTTTCTTGTACAAGCCAGGATGCTGTTGGCCTTCTTGGCCACCTGAGCACACTGCTGGCTCATATTCAGCCGACTATCAACCAGTATTCCCAGGTCCTTCTCTGCCAGGCAGCTTTCCAACCACTCATCTCCCAGCCTGTAGCTCTGCTTAGGGTTGTTGCGCCTCAGGTGCAGGACCCGGCACTTGGCCTTGTTGAACTTCATACAGTTGACCTCAGCCCACCGGTCCAGCCTATCCAGATCCTCCTGCAGAGCCTTCCTCTCCTCGAGCAGATCGACACACGCACCTAACTTGGTGTCGTCTGCAAACTTACTGAGGGTGCACTCGATCCCCTCAACCAGGTCATCGATAAAGATATTAAAGAGAACTGGCTCCAGTACTGAGCCCTGGGGGACTCCGCTAGTGACCGGCCTCCAACTGGATTTGACTCCATTCACCACAACTCTCTGGGCCTGGCTATCCAGCCAGTTTCTAACCCAACGAAGCGTACGCCAGTCCAAGCCATGAGCAGCCAGTTTCTTGAGGAGAATGTTGTGGGGAACTGTGTCAAAAGCCTTACTGAAGTCAAGGTAGACCACATCCACAGCCTTTCCCTCATCCGCTAAGCGTGTCACTTTGTCATAGAAGGAGATCAGGTTCGTCAAGCAGGACCTGCCTTTCATAAACCCATGCTGACTGGGCCTGATCGCCTGGTTACCCTGCAAGTGCCGAGTGATGACACTCAAGATAATCTGCTCCATGATCTTCCCTGGCACTGAGGTCAGACTAACAGGCCTATAGATCCCCAGGTCTGCCCTCTGGCCCTTCTTGTAGATGGGCGACACGTTTGCTAGCTGCCAGCCAACTGGGACCTCCCCTGATAGCCAGGACCGCCGATAAATGATGGAAAGCGGCTTGGCCAGCTCCTCCACCAGTTCTTTCAGTACCCTCGGGTGGATCCCATCCGGCCCCATCGACTTGCGTACATCCAAGTGTTGTAGCAGGTCGCCAACCATTTCCTCGTGGATTGTGAGGGCCACATCCTGCTCCCCATCCCCTTCCACCAGCTCAGGGTACTGGGTATCCAGAGAACAACTGGTTTTGGCGCTAAAGACTGAGGCAAAGAAGGCATTGAGCACCTCAGCCTTTTCCTCATCTTTTGTAACTAAGTTTCCCCCCGCATCCAGTAAAGGATGGAGATTCTCCTTAGTCCTCCTTTTCGTATTGATGTATTTGTAAAAACATTTTTTATCTTTAATGGCAGTAGCCAGATTGAGCTCCAGATGAGCTTTGGCCTTTCTAATTTTGTCCCTGCACAGCCTCGCAACATCCTTAAAGTCCTCTTGGGTAGCCCACCCTCTTTTCCAAAGATTATAAACCCTCTTTTTTCTCCTAAGCTCGAGCCACAATTCTCTGTTCAGCTAGGCTGGTCTTCTTCCACGCCGGCTCATCTTTGGGCACGTGGGGACAGACCACTCCTGAGCCATTAAGATTTCCTTCTTGAAGAGTGCTCAGCCTTCCTAGACTCCTCTGCCCTTCAGAACCACCTCCCAAGGGACTCTGCCAACTAGTGTCCTGAACAGCTCAAAGTCAGCCCTCTGGAAGTCCAAGACAGTGGTTTTACTGGTCCCCTTCCTGACTTCGCCAAGAATAGAGAACTCTACCATTTCGTGGTCACTCTGCCCAAGACAGCTCCCAACCACCACATCTCCCACCAGTTCTTCTCTGTTTGTGAACAGAAGGTCTAGTGGGGCACCTCTCCTGGTAGGCTCTCTAACCAGCTGCGTCAGGAAGCTATCTTCCACGCTCTCCAAAAACCTCCTAGACTGCTTTCTCTGGGCTGTGTTGTGCTTCCAGGGTATGTCTGGGAAGTTGAAATCTCCCACGAGAACAAGCACTGACGATTTCGCAACTTCTGCCAGCTGCCTGTAGAACTCCTCATCCGTCTCCTCATCCTGGTTTAGCGGTGTATAACAGACCCCCACCAGGATGCTTGCCTTGTCGGCCTTCCCACTGATCCTAACCCATAGGGACTCAACCTTATCATTCCCAGCCTCAAGTTCCACAACATCAAAACTCTCTCTAATATAGAGAGCCACACCACCACCCCTTCTGTGCTGCCTGTCCCTTCTGAAGAGCCTATAGCCAGACATTGCAGCACTCCAGTCATGAGAGTGGTCCCACCACATTTCCGTGATGGCGACCAAGTCATAGCCTGCCTGCTGCACGATGGCTTCCAGCTCCTCTTGTTTGTTACCAATGCTGCGTGCATTAGTGTAGATGCACTTCAGTTGGGCCATTGCCTTCTCCCCAGGCCTATCATTAAGGATCTTGGTCTCATTTGATCTGGAGTTAGTCCAAGGAGTTCGAATGAAATATTCCAGCACAGCTTTTTGTAGATGTACTCAGGGTCATGACCTAACTGTGAAATGGATGGTTTTAACCCCATACAGATTAAATAGATAGGAGAGGAAGGAAATAATCTGTCTGGAAGCTGCTAGAGTTTCCCACATTGAGATCCAAATAGGACCTGGTTACATAAATATTGCTAATTTTAATAGTGATAATCAAAGTCCTTTAAAAATTTGCACTTTACTTGGTGCATGCATCTATTTCATTCTTCTCTTGAACACTTACTAATTAAAATGACAATTTTAAACTTTTTGTTACAAATGATTTCAAACTGTCATTGTGTTGTAGTTTAATTGAATGCTGGTACTGAGAGATTGATTATTTCTGAAATGTGCAGGTATACTCCAAAAAAATGTTGCTTCTGATCACTGTTTTAAAGATTATTTCTGCGGTGACTGAACTTCATAAGCATCCTTTTCCCATCTCTTCACAACTATCAACAGAGACATGAATTTCAAAAGCAGCCAAAAAGACTATATTACAGGTCTATCCACACAGTCTGGATTATGGTTTCAGCCATTGTACTGAGAGCCACATTTAACTATTCCCTCTAAGAAAATACTTATAGCATATTAGAAGCCTTGAGATGAGAGTACTGCAGGCAGATTCTGTGCTTGTCCCTGTTTCTCTGAATTGAAGTAGGCTGCTAAAAGGAAAATTTCATTTCCTTTTTGTTACACAGCTGCTGGCTGTCTGAGATTGCTGACACAGTGAGGATATGGGCAGGGATGTCTCAGTGAGTCCTGGAGAGATTGCTAACAGGATTTGTACATTATCAGGAGATCACTGAAGTTTAAGAATAAGGGACAGACATTTACACATTGCAAAAATAGGTGTTACTGTTCGCCTCAGAGACAGTTAATCAGGTCTGTGGTTAGTTTTTGTTAGTTGGTGGGGTTTTGTTTGTTTGTTTGTTTGTTGATATTTCATCTGTTTTTGATATTTCATCTATTTTGTTTTCTTGTCACATAAGAAATAGGCACATAATGATGCTTACAGATAATTGAAAGATAGAGAAGATAGAGACTTTTTTTTTTTTTTTTCAGAAAGCATGCTCCTATTTGAAACAATAATAATCTAAAACTATTTGTAGGATGCTCTAATTGTAGTGTGCATTTCCCCTCTTCTGGAAGTTGAATATCTCTCTGTCGTCTACATTAGCAGTATTCTGTCACTCCACTTTATGTTTATTCTGCAGGAGGTGTCTACATGCTGTATTTAAAGACTTGCGTGCAGCTGATACTTGCTGTAAGGTTAGCTGGAGGTGCCTCATATTAGGATGCTGTGCTTCCCAAACCAGTATCTGCTGTGGCTCAAGTGGCATTTGAATCCTCTTTGGAATGAGGTGTCTGAGGTGCCAAATGTGTTTCCCCATTGTATAACTGATACATATGGAGGTGGATCCTCACCCCACAGGGACAAGAATGCGTCCGTCTAGCCTTTCTGCTGCACCTCACGCTCCTTTGCCAGATAACCAGGTTGTCTGTCTGCTTGCCTACATTCCCGCTCCTGCTTTGGGGTCATTCTGACCAGCCGTAAGAGCCTCATTCAGATGCTGGCATGCCGCCACACACTGTCCTTTGTGGCTCCAGTGCCCATGAGGTTCGTGCATCCCATCATATTCCTGGCTGGTGATTGATCGCTCATGCATTGTGCATCAGCACGGCCTCGTGCTGAGGTCCTTGACATCACAGCCTGCTGGGATGAGCGGCGCTCGTTGGCTGCGTGTGCGCGTCTGTCAGCTCAGAGAAGGAGCAGAGGAAAAAACAGACAGGGGGAGTCCCACTCTAATGGAAAGGGACAGAGGCTGAGCACATTTGAGATCCCAACACTGTGCTTTATGAATACCATGGTGCAGCTTCCACCAGCGGCGTCCAGGACAACAACGATACTGAGCTATGTGAGCTATTTGTCCTAGCAGACAAAAAGGATGAATCAAAGGCAGATAATCAAACTTTATGCTAATCTAACTGAAATCTTTTTTTTTTTTTTTGCTTCTTCTTTTAAAGATAGTATTCATTTTGTGCAAAGTTTACAGAACAATGCAGGATTTTTTCACATGATTAATACTGTCCAGGGCTCCTTCCCTCTGTCAGATGTGGGAACTGCACTTACAAATTAGCATTCTAGTTTCACTAATGCATTTTTCAGCAGAATTTTTCCCCATTTGAAAGATATCTCAGATATCTTCTCCAAAGGAAAGAAATAAAGTAGTCAATAGAAAGAGATCTGGAGGGGATAGCTTAAATCATTGATCCAGCTGCTTGCAAACACAGAAAGCCATACAATAAATGTTTAATACAAAAAGCACAGATCACTCTCAATGTCCTCAGATCACTTCCCAGTACTCCAGAAGCAGATTAAATGCTGTATAAAGTTCCAAAGTTAGTGGCAATGTTCAAATACCAGCCCACAACTTCTGCCCCCAACTTTATCCCATCTTCTAAATATCAGTTCTATGACAAGTCTAGAGAAGCAAATGTCAGGTAAGCAGCTGGTATTCCACCTTTCCTTTCCAAGGTCTTTACCCAAAGTTAAATTCCCGTCTCGCCTTTAGTCAAGATGGATACATAAGGAGAGGAATAATATAAAATCATCATAGTTTAGAGCTTGTTGAGAGGAACTATGGACATATTACTGATGGCCTGATGCCAGTGCTGTTGAAATACTGCTTGTCACTTATTTCTTTTTCTCGTGGAAGTTGAGATCTTTCAGAGTCCATGGGGAGGGTGCTTTCATTAAGGAACTGTCCAACTGATCTCCACGGGAGGAAAAAAGAGCTCATTTTTTTTTTTTTTTATTTTCAAAGAACTTGCTCAGAGAGAAGGAGGGAAGATAAAGATGAGACAGAATGAGATTCAGATGGACAGTTGTCAGAAAGAGACAAAGACCTCACAGCTATACGTCATAGCAGTTGCATTAATACATGTGCAATCAATATGATGCAAATCTGTTTAGGTGACCTCCACCCAGAATTCCAGTTAAAGGAGTAGAGGATCAGGACACCATGGGATATCTGACCTGGATGCACATAGCCTTTTTTCAAATGTATGGAAATACTTTGTGGGCTGCAAAGCAGTGAGCAAGATATTTTGATCAGAGAATGACAACGCAGTGAGCATACACACCTCATGCAACAGCTGTAAATCATTTAGCATGACACACAAAGTCCATACAATATAGACGAGTACTGCAAGTCTTCCAGCTACAGTTATCCTCAAGCTACACTTAGGTCCTTACCTTTAGAATTTTGTAAAATTGCACTGTGAGTATTCCTTGGAGCACAAAGCTGTTTCTCAAAACAAGTTTCAGCCTCAGAAGTTCCTACCACCTTGCTGAAGAATTTCAACTGTTCTGATTTAATTGAGTCTGCAAACTCCACGCTTCTTTTTCCTGAAAATTTGACGTTGTTGACTGGGGAGGGGAGACTCCAGGAGAGTTGATTTATTTTACTATGCTTTTTCTTTTCCTTTAGACATGCTGAGAACTACAATGCTTGAGTACTCAGCAATTAAACTTACTAATTTACAGTTATTTAATAATGGCTGGATCCTGAGGGTGTGTATGTTGAGAGAAATTAGCACTCAGTAGTATAGAGAGGGCTCTGCATTAACTGACAGATAAAGATTCCTCCCATGAAGGAGGAGGAAAATGGAGTGCTCCCAGTGAAAGCAGCTTGCATGGCTTTGAAAGTGAAGTTAGTCATTTTCCCTAGGATACTTATTACAGGCTCGCCTAACAGTGTTCAGTGTCTAGGACACTGTAAACACACAGTTTTGGGACATGGTGGCTTCCAGCAGCTCCAGCCACTGGCCATTTATTTTTGACTCCAATATTCATTTTACCACAATCCCCTCTCTTAATGTAGTTTATGAGGTGTTTTTCATCTGTAAGCCAAATAAATCAAGTGATTAAACTAAAAAATGACTCTTCAAAAGAAGGTGTATTCTTGAGTGAGCTTTGCTGAAAAATGTAGTTTTTCCTGGGAACAATGGAGTAAGTCCTGGAAAGGTACAATTCAGTGTAAGCTAAGGGTATGATGACCTTACTACGTTGTACTGGCTAATAAATATAATTAATTTTAGGTCTAAAGCTAAGTAACTAACTAAATAAGAAACATTTTCATTATACCCCAACTTTCTTACTTTGTTCTCTTCTCTTACTTTCCTAGAACTCCCTACAATTACCTAGAAACCATAGGTGTGGTGAAGAGAATAGCCAGGCATTCATGGTGAAGATAAGATTATTCAAACATTTTCCAAGAATGGTTTAGAAATAATTGATTCTCCTCTGGGACCCGGGAATGGAAAAGAGGGCCTCTCAAGCTCTCTTTCATCTTATTATCTTGTTTATTGTATTATCCTGTAGTCAGTTCAGATGTAGCTCAAAAGAAAGCAGACTCTGTCATATTTTAAATTCTCTTTTTCTACTCTCAACTTACACCGAGACAAAAGCATATTATCCTACAATACTTTAATTTTACTCTACAAGAGAGATTTTTTAGGGGCAAGTACTGATCAGACAATTCTTATGGTTAACTATTATGTTTGGGGTTCATACCCTATATCTCACAGCCTTATCTTGCTGCTGGTCAAAAAAATTGGGTCCCTTAATATACGAGCTCTGTCTCCCCTTGCCTGCAGCTAGGTTCAAACATACACTGCTCAATATGGGAATTTCTCTTCTTCCCATTCAGGGTTTTTTGAAGATACTGTTGAATATCATTTTTCTTCTTGCAAAAAAAAAAAAAAAAAAATGTAACGGATTGGGTTGGATGCTCTGGAAAAATAAGATAAAAATAAAACCATTGTCCTCCTGGTGAGGTTTTACACTGTTTCTGTTGTTGTTCTCATTACTAATATATTACTCATGGAAGCAAACATGAGTGAGTTCTCAACCTGTCCTCCTGGGGATATACGTGGCAATGGAAAAAGAAGAAAGTTCAAATGATGCAGGTAAGTCTATAGAGAAACCCAAGCCCTAAATCCGCTTGCTGCTACCATGGTAACTACATTTATAATGGAATGAAAGTATAAGATTCAGATAACATTTCCTCTGCTTTTGACTTATTTGTTTTTCCTATAGCACCTTTCATCTCATCAACGTCAGACTTGTCTGTGAACACCTCAGCTCAGATGCTTTGCCCTCTCTTGCAGAGTGTCTGCACCTTCTGGAGGGCCTGCCCTCCAGGCCAGATATCTCATCAGGAGGTTTCCCAGCCAACCTGAAGCATTTCCACCTATATACCTTTAATTTGGCTGCAATGAAATCTGCATAATGTGGTGTGCCTCTTGGCATGTCTCTTTTTTGGTTATGCTTCTGTCAGCACTGTTCTTTTCTTCCCAACAGCCTGGCTTTTGGGACTTCAAAGAGGTGGAAGGAAGAATTAAGAAGATTACTGTAAGAAAAACTGTACCAAATGAAATAAAGTGTTTGTGAAAACTGGAGTAAAATTAATTTATTGCATAGTTTTAAATAAAAGGAATTGAGAATAACTCCTAAAAAGTTAAAACTTCATTTGTATATATATATTATAAACAAAATATTTGAACTTTTTTTCCTTTTTTAAGCTCCCTAATATCTTTTCCTGGGGGAAGGAATTTTTCCTTGGACTGAGAAAATAATACAGAAATTAATATTTTTAACTATTATTTATTATTATTATTATTATTATTAACTTTAGCCTTTGAGATGAAAAATTAATTTGTCACCTACCTGTAAGTAAAAATTGAAAGAAAGGACAAAGTTCTCAGGAAACAAGGAAGGAAGAAAGAAATAAAATAAGGAAGGAAACAAGGAAGAAAGAAAGAGAGAGAGAGAGAGAGAGAGAGAGAGAAAGAAAGAAAGAAAGAAAGAAAAGAAAGAAAGAAAGAAAGAAAACGAAAGAAAGAAAGAAAGAAAATTTGGTAATGGCATCAGAAAAATCAAATACAGATGTAAAATTCCAAACTGAAAAAAAGAACAAATGTTCATTTTCCCAACATTAATGTACTGTGTTATTGTTATTTTACAGAAACCATGTAAAACACATGGGGTGCAAGTTCTGGGGTGCAGTGTGCCAACTAGGAGCAACTAGCGTAGAGAAATAGGGCTTTAATTTAATTTTAGTGTAGGCAAATAGTCCTAAGGCAGGAACCTGCCTCCTACTTCTGCTTGGGGATGTACTGCTGTGTTGGCATCTGTTCCTACAGTGCTCACAAAGAACTGGTTTGGATGCTTTCAGCAGGGTGATATCAGGTGCTAGGGTGTTATATATCCGTGAACACTAAGTATTTCTTGGGTTTTGAAGAGCAGTCCCTCACGTGCATCAGTCCAATGGCAGAGCTTTTCCTTGGGCTGGGAAAGCTGTGAGTAGTCCCATTCCCAACTCTGGATGTCTGTTTTCTCATCTGTCTCCACTGGCCACTTTGGCAGGAGCCTCTCTGGGTCTGCAGAGTTTCCTGACACACAGATGTTCGAAGCTTCACTGTTTCCCTCTCAGGTTTAGGTTGCTTCCCCTACAAATGTCACATTAGTGGTGTTTGTCTCTTCCAAAGGTTGAGTCACTTTTCCTGACTGCTTTGCTACAGATTGTTGCCCAAGAGAAGTTACTGGCATCTCTTTGTAGCAAACAGATGTTGTCCTGAAATCCCACCCCTATCAAGGCTGCATGGGTTGTCTGGCTATTGATCACAATCCAGACATCTTTCCTCTATCTCATGGCTCACCTGTCTTCTTTTCAAGGCCATTTTTCTTTCTCATTGATTTGGTACACTGCTGCTAGATTTCTTAACTTTGCTTAATTAACAACGAAGTTCAACCTTTTTCCATTCTATGGGAATAACTATTTCATCAGCTATTTCCGCAAAATGATTGTTGTATGAGGATTTTCCCTCCAGACCGGGGGAGCGTGCAGAGGATGAAGTATAAGAGGTTTTACTGCCTAAGAAACACACTGCAGCAAATTTCTGTGTCTGTGCTCTTAGCCTGGTCAAATGAACTTTAATGTGATTTAGCCTTCAGAGAAATCTGAATTTTAGATTAAGCCCTGTTACATCAGAAATAAAAAATGACTAAAACTGGTATAGACATTTATGAGCAGCTATGGTTATCATCCAATGCCTGACAACTTGTTTTACTTCCTTAACTCAATTTTGTGTCCAAACTCTAAAGGAGGGAGGAGTGTAATATTTTACTTGTATCTCTACAGATAGTTTAATACAATTTCTGTCAGTAGACTAGATCTGCCAGACTATTGAGTTCATTTCAGTCAGTAATATGCAAATTCTTAGGGGATCCAGTATCCTCTGATATAAGTGGTTTGAAATTGAACATATATTTTCCTGTTGAAGCAGTTCTCTGGCTTTGCTGCTAATTGTGTGGTTATCTGGCTTTGGAAGATGTTCCATTCATTTTGTTGACTTTGGCAAATGTTAATCTAATTGCTTGTCCGTGTTATGAGGCGTTACCATGAACCAGTCTTTTTTTTTTTTTTTTTAAATTTTGAGATGGATGCTCTCATTCACAGATACAGGATTCTAAAATGCTTGGTGAATATTGATTATGGAGTCCTGTTGCCTACTCTGTTCAGTTTTGTTGTTAGAGTCTTTTATATTGTTGAAAACCAGACAGACAATCAAACACTAAAAAAAGCAAAATGATCACACCACCAGTAGGATAATTCATTTTTTTTTGCTTTTGATTTCATTCCACGAGATGTTTGGGATCATACTTAAATGATTTCCAGTCATTAAACTCCATGCTCCAACCCAATTATACTAATGTAAAACTGAACAGGAGGCTCAGGCATTAGGTAACTTGGCAACCCATTTCTTTTCCTTATTTTTTCAAAGTCTCTTTTACAGACACATGCTGCTGAATGCTGGTCTTATAGCTCATCACTTCAATCACTTTCCCTCTCCTTCACTTCAGGAGTGCATTTTTGAAGCAAATCACCTGCACTTACTGTGCTTTGGCTCATGTTGTGGAGAAGTCTCTGAGCACAAAACCGACCCCCCTTTTAGATAAAACAGACTGGAAAAGATGTGGTCAGGATCACACCTCACTTGTTCCCACAGCTAGAGAGTATTCTTTCCATCCAACCTGATCAGAGCTAGTCCAAAGTAACCCAACCCAAAATGCATACAGGACAGATGCAGGGTCCTCAACACTAGTGGTTTTGCTCTGGAAATATCCTCCTGCTTGGATGTAATACTTGATAATGACTGAAGAACTTAATATTTTGTGTGTTTAGATGTCCACCAAAATTAGGTATTAAAATATCAGTCTGGCATTGCAGAAGTGGCTACTAAAGGCATTAAAAATATGCTTTGCCCACACACTAGTGGCTAAGCTAAAGAAAGGGAAATTTATGGGAAAAAATGTTATGGTTTCTAATGCATAGGAAATTAGACCACATAATATTACAAACCCTCCAGTCTTAAAAGTTATAAATTTATTTAAAATATTCCTTCTCATTATAGTGTTGTTGCTAACACACATGTCCCTGGGCTTCTATGGGTGGGCTGAAAATATTCTGGGGTAAAAAATAACTATTTCCAGAAAACAGTCAAAACTGCTCTGACATGAACAGAAATATGCTAGCAGGAAGTGCTTTCATCATTGACTCTGGCTAGGTATTTAGAAAGCATTATGATATTTCCTATTGCCGTTGATGACGATACTTACAGAGATATGCAAATACCCTACTCAGGTCCCTGCCCGCAAAGGGCTTCCTATCCAAGAAAGAAGATTTGGTGAGACTGGACAAAGGCCATGGTAGATATTTGTCATTGGACAAATACCTTCCAGGACTATCTGTTCTTCATTCCTTCTCTGTAATCTGCTAATCCTGTCTTCTTGAAGGATTTCAGTGAGGCTGGGATATTAAGAAGAAAATGGAAATACATTGCATTTATCTGCACACCAGTATCCTTAATTATGTATCATTTGGTATTCATCCTTCCTCACTGTCTTTCTAAAAATAGTTATGGTTATCCAATCAAAACCCAGAAGCAGGGTCATGAAGCTTGGGGACCTACGCACAGAAACCGATTAACAAATATGAACAAATTCTGATACACTACTCACTAATTTAAGTAGTATTTTACTCCTGAAATAATTTATTTGATCAATAAAGTTGTTTGTTTGTTTGTTTGTTTTGATTTGGTTTGGTCTATAACTAATAATGAGATGGTATGAAAAGTGAAAGGACTAAAAACCCCCAGTCTCTACCAGTGAGGCTATTTATGGAATAGATATTATTTATTAGGACTAACAACAATGGAATGGATCTTAGAGTTAATACATGAAATAATGATTCTGTCACCCAGAAAATGATTCCCTGAAGAGTAGGAAGGACAAGAGATACTGCTGATTCTTATTTTATACTTTAATACTGTATATTTTAGCCATCCCTTCTGTTTCAGGTTAATCTCTGTCTTCTTTCTATAAAAGCTATGATAGTGATATCATGTAACAGCTATTACATACTCGTTGTTACTTTTCACAGCTGTTTCATTATGAGAAGAAAAAGATACTGGCTACCTGCCAATTAAATACATGGAATTGCCATTTCCATTTATTACAATAGCCAGTTTGAGTTGTATTCATGATGTTTTCTCTTAATGTAGATAAAATGACAGCACTGGCAAGACAGAGTGAGTGTTTTTATGATCAGAATATGTGTGTTAAAGTATTCAGCCTTTTCAGCAGACTCACAGAAGTTTTGGTTTTGAAATGCAAGTTTTGAATGGTTGGTAGTATACTGGTGGCTCCTACCTGTCCACAGAAATAAGATCCCCCACCTCTCTGCTCATCTTCTGGGTTTTGGTGCATAACGATCAATAAGGGGGAAGGTTGCATGGGCATACTTTCCCACCTACTTCCTTTTCCTGCCTTCCAGTTAAAACACTGAATACAATTATGAGCCCATTAAGCAGTGTTAGAATACACTAATATCAGAGTGCTCTTTTTCAGATATGGATCACTTCGCAACAGAGCCATATCTTCCCTTAGTGTACATCAGAAAGACTTACAGAAAGCAGATATAATCAGCTACAGCACTTTTTAAAAATATTTCCTATAGCGAACAAAATGCATCACAGTTTCTGCTACCTATGTAAATTCTGTATAAGATAAAGAAAGATTAAAAACAGTTTTTAATTCATTGTATTCATCATCAAAATGCGATGCTAACTCAAAGCTACCATAAATGTCTTAATGTCAAGCTAGGAGTCTATGCATGGAGGCACATGCTTGGGATGGAGGCATAGGTTTGTGGCAGTGCAAATCTTTGGAGTATAAGTTAAGGCAGTTTGTGAAGGGGCCAGTGGGCTTAAAGCAGGAAGGAGCGTTCCCGCGTGGCCTAGTGCAGTGCTAAATGTCCAGTCCAGGAGCTTTGACCATATATATATATATATAGAGAGAGAGAGAGAGAGAGATCAGCTTGGAGATATCTATAAAGAATGGTTTGGGCATTGCTACTCCTTTAGACAGCAGAAAATTAAAACACTTAACTTGGACAGCAGGGACAAGTGATACAACGTTTCCAGTTTCAAACGCCATGGGGAAGGTGCTTAAGAAATGGTAATATTCACCTGGGAGAGTAGAGAACCTTCCAAAAACAGAGGCCTCCTGATACATCTGAACATGTATGTCCTTGAGGTAGATAAGTGTGAAGAACAATGATGAATGAGGGAGAGAGGCTGTTGTTATCTGAATATCCTTCTCCCTAAACTAATGCCACAGTTGATGCTGTGTTGTGTGGGCTCTGGGGTGCTTCACTTGGTTCTTGCCAAGACCTTCTCATGAAGAAGCAACTGAAACGAGTTAAGCTAAGCTGAACTCTGTTTGAACTGAAGATTTAAAGTCTGAATTAGATTTTCCCCAAAGGGATTGTAGCATGCTTCTGAAAAACAATAGTAGGAGCAACAACAAAGGCTTAAAACTCCAAGCCACAACCAAAAAACTCAGTTTCTCGTTAATTAGAAACATATCCCTTCAGCAAAATTACAGACAGAGGTGAGAAGCAAACACACAGGAAAAAGTAAAATAGACTATAAAGACAAGAGGAAAGTAATCTTTTAATAGACTTTAACTTTGTATTGTTCTATTTGCAACCCCCCAAAATGGATCCGTATTTATACAGATCCATTGCACTAATATGCAAATACTCTTGGATGCACATTTCCTCAGAGCACTTCATGTTGGGTGGAGAAAATAGGGTTATCCCCATTTTACAGGTGGAGAACTGAGGCAGGAGAATCCTATCACCGATACATAATCAGCCCCTGGGAGATGCAAAGTCTCCAAAAAATGGCCTGAACACTGACTGGCTTTCTTGTGCTTCATGACTATCACTGATAGAGATAAAATAAATCCTACATGAGTACACAACTGGTTTAAGGTTACAGAATTTGGGTGAATTCTGTAAATAAATGGATTTTTATTGGCTGTCTCACTTTTATAGCCCTTGAGATGCATTCGCTTTCCATTTTCAATGTTTTCCATGCAATTCTGAGAAATAGTGTATATATGTATATTAACTATATAATATGCATTATTTATATAATATGTTCTCAGTGAAAGATTATATACTTATATAAGATCAAGATTCAAGCACCTGGAGACTAAAATTATTTAATTGTACATCTATATATAAGTAGTAGAAACAAAATATTTTTATATATGTATAGGTATATTTACATATGCATGGACATGCATATTCTGACCTTGTAAAATAGAAATCTCTAACAGTTGGCACCAGCCTTTCAGATATAGGTGAATTAAATGACATTTGAGGAGATTACAGTAATAAATGTCAACTAATCAGCAACTCATCACAAAAATAAGTGCAGGTTGATGTAAAGATAATGACAAAAAATGTTAAAATGTAAAGGTAAATAAAAAAAAAAAAGAAAAGAAAAAAAAATAGCCCCTCTTTTTCCATCCCTCCTCTTCTCTCTGCAAACACCCTGTTCGTACTCCTCCTGCTCCCTGCACCCCCAGCTGTGCCCAGCCCCATCCCCTAGACTCCGGCCCTGAAAGTTGCCCTGTGTGGGCTGAAGGAGCTGAAGGGGTTTGGGATCTGCCTCCTCTCTCAGCTGCCAGACCCTCTGGCCAATGCCTCTACAAGAGACCCTTACTTCAATCAGATTTAAATAGCCATTTTCCAGGTGTCACCCAGCTGGCTAGTAACCCAATATCCTAAGGGTTCATGTACCTATTTTTCTTAAATTTCCTCAACTTCCCTTTCCTCTGCATCAACATCTGGCATCAACCTAACCACAAGCTTGAATACTTCTTCTACTGTGTTCAGGACTATTTTTTCATTAGCATCAGACCTTTTTTTTTGAAATCACAGTCATTGCAAGCATATTTTCATAGCTTTCAACCTCACAGGCCTTCCTGAAGGCAGGTTTTTATTACTCTTTCTACATGATTAAGATTGCTTATGTCATTCAAGGATCGCCCCCCAAAAATCAAAACTGCGCATCCCCATTGATTTCAGTAGACTTAAACCAGGATAAATGGCCTGTTACACCATGAGATCTCAGAGAAGTGCACCAATTACAAAGGACTGCAAGCAGTGAGTAGATTAGGAAAAAGTGCCATCCAGAAGCAGTAATCTAACTGCAATTTCTCTTCTTCCATTTCAGCCCAACTTTGACACAGTGCACTTCTATAGCTCATGCAACCTGTTCTGATGGAGATAGCAAAACATCCTAATAAATAGTTAGCCCTTTTTTTTTTTTTTAAACAGAACTTTTAACAGAGTGTGTCTAGGGACAATTGGTTTAATATTACTTAAAAGGCTGCAGTGATGCACCAGGTTCTGTGGGAGGGGGACACAAAGGAGAAAATATCCTGGTAGTTAATGGTAACGAATCTGAACTCAATTCTGACCTCCTAACCCTAATTGTATGAGCCAGGGCAAAGCAATTCTCAATTCTGCCTCCATTCCCCCAGATGTTACAACATATTTATCCTCTTCAGGGAGGTAAAGGTACATTCACTTATGGACAGGAAGCATACAGTGTCTGTTTTAGAATTAAATGGAAGTATATTAACATAGACACAGCATGACATCATTAGTGTAAATTGGTAAAACAAATGCTTTTGCTGAGATTTTTAGATTTTTAGATTTTTTTTTGGACTTCTGAGTGCTTTCCTTTAGATCCTTTTGAAAGGACTGATTTTCTAAAGGTGAGAGCTCAGTGTGAGAGTAACTCCCGCTTAGCATATCTGAAGGTGTGCACTGTGCTTGAGTTGTTATCCCAAGCCACTACCTGTGAAAATCCTGCCCTTATTCTTGCTTGTCACTGAAAAGTACGACAAGAATGTTTGCTATTATTTAGTTACACAGATTTAAACTTACTACATTTAAACATGATATAAGTCAAGTTTTCCAATTTATGTGAAGATCTTCAAATCAATTATTTTGAGGTTATCGTCAATAAAATCCAGTGATGCTTTCAAGAGATATTTTAGGGCTGATTGTCTTATATTTTCAAGTCAGACATATATTTCTTCCCTATGAACTGAAGAGTCTGTTTTTGCTCTTCTTTAAAGTCAATGGGAGTTTTATCACTGTTTTCAAGGACAAGCAAATTAGAGCCGAAATTTGCATCTGGAACTATGTACAGTAGGGTGCTCAAGTGGCATGCAACTCGTCACCACAATTATAGTAATTTTAATCAACCTCATTTGCTGTTTGCTTCTCTGAGATTTCCAGAAGAATTTCTCAACTACTCTTCTGTGTTAAGATCCCGCTACCCTTTCTGTTTTACAAGCCCTGCTTTTATTCTGTCATTCCTGCTGCAGTCGAACTGGAGCAGTTTAATAAACCTCTTGTTACCCACATCTTCTATCCATATGTCATTGACTTAAGCAGAGCAGTTTGTCAGGTTAATATTTTATACATTTTGTATTTAGACTATTACTTAGCTGATCCATAACAGGGGATTATAGTCAGGGATAGAAATATTGAGTGCCTTTTTCTTTTTCCCCACGTGCCAGTCTCCAAGACAACTAGATAGCTGTATTTAAAAGAGTACAAAGACCAGACCATCCAAGCTCATCCAAGTCTTTTAGCAAGTGAATGCTCTGTGGTTTTGCATTTTCAGGCAGGCCTTTCACTCCGTCCCCCTGACATCTCTTACCTCAGGCCCCGATGGGTGGGAACTCCGACTGGTAGCCCAGCTGATAATTACAGCTATTAAGCTGCTGCTAGCGTAACTCAAGTTTCCTTTTGTTTCTGGTTTTATCTAGTCTAGCTGGAGCGTTTCAATACTGATAGTCATATTTAAAAACCACAGTGATATCCTCCCCCCCCCCCCCCCCCCCCAATCCTTTCACTCAGGCTGGTGATTATTAGGTACATCCTCTCTTCAGTTTGAGCTTGCTTGCAGCAATTTTGCAAAGCACACCCTAGCTTGTGCTTTCCTCATGCATTTTACTATAAAACAAAATAAAATAAGAATAAATAAGTAACATGTGGCCATAACAAAAGATCCCTGGCAACCATAAATTAACAACAGAAAATGCCCGGCAGCCCTGTAGGCGTTCCTCGTGCCTTAGCCCGGTAGCAGCCAAGCAGAGGTTGTAGCTCAAGTTTAACTAACCACGATCCAACATTAATGTGAATCTGCTCCTGAAATTCAGCTCAGCAATCCCTGGATTTCCTCTACCTCTTTGGCTCTGTCAGGAATAACACCATGCATTGGAAATGCAATGTTGGAGTGGTCAGACTTCATCGCTCCCATGTATATTTTTTGGCCTAATAATTATATTAGGGATATAAAATATGTAATGTAAGGTTCCTGTGAGAATTTGCCTCTGAGCAAAGTGCTATCACATGTCCTGGATTTTCAAAGTGTGTTCAATAAATAAAAAAAAAAAAACATATCTGTCCAAACAACATATTTAGATGGGCAACTGTAAGAAAGATTGTGCTGTTCAGCTTTAGGTGAAGCTCGCTGCAGCTTCTGAAGATAAGTGGCTGTGATGCCTGTGCAATGCCAATTTTTACTAATCCCATTTTATTCCTTTGACCGTGAGAGGCACAAACTTTTATGATTCAGATAACCCTTTACAGGTTTCGTATTCCACAAGAATAATATATTTGTATGAAAAAAAAAAAAGAAAGAAAGAAAAAAAAAGCCATTTCCATCCTCTTCCTACAATGATTTGTCTTGTTCCATTTCAGACAACTTCTGTACTCAGCCCTGTTTGTGAGCTCAAAATTACCAAATCCCTCAAAGGGAAGAGCAGAATATTTCACTCAAAATTCAAACAAGATTTCATGTGCTGTCCACTTCACATCAATTAATCTAGATGTGGAGATAAACTGCTTTTGGACCCATGTTACAGACACCTTATCAGTATGAATGTGGACTATAAATATTCCTATAAAAGTAATTGTTGTCATACATGTCATTAGCAGGGCCAGTGAAGTAGTAGCAAACCTTCGTCCAGAATTTTGGTACAGTAAAGTGTGAGCCTTATGTCTTTCGTAAGACTCTGTTACCATGTAGAGCTGATAATGTTCAGAAAGTTTTAAAAAGCCACAATACTTTAATTAAATAGCCAATAAAATGAATTAATAAATGTAAACATGAAAAATGTCTCCCACCAGCCGATCTCCCAAGTTTATCAGCAGTCTTTAAATAGATCAGCAGCAATAAAATATGTTGGGTAGGGGGGTAAGACGAAACAATGAAATTGTTCCATCAAAATCTGTTTTTTTGCAGATAATGCATTTCATAAATATATATTTTCCTTCCTGTTTTCCATAGAAAGCATTGTTTTTTCTCACATACATCCACTGAAATCTGAATGTCCAAAAATATTTCTTCAAACGAAATTTTTCAATCTCACTTTAAAGGGGATTAAAATGTTTTTGTTTTAAGGAAACACTGGAAATAATAAATAAGCACTTAAAAAAATCCTATCGCTTTCTCTGATATCGTTCTGCTTGGGAGTAAACATATCTTCAATCTTTAGGCTGAAACTTCTATTTATTAAAAATAAGTAAATAAAAACAGTGACTTCTGCTTCCAAAAGTGACTTCTTTCCATTTCTACCAGATTCTATTTCAAACTCTGTCCAAGGGAGTACAGTTCTCTCCTGGCTCAGCAAGAAATAGGAAAGCTGAAACCAAACCAGAAAATAACCTGAGGCAGGGAAAAAGGAGATAATACTGACGCAGAAAATTATTATTAATAATAATAATAATTTTAAAAGTCAGGAAAATAGTGCCTGCTTTTCTTTCTTCACTCAAGAGAGAAAAAAGGGGGGTTAGTAAAATAAAAGAGTTGAAGGGAAATATGGGGGAACCTTCAGCCAAGCTGACATAGTGATGGACACAGGACATGCTGTGGCCTGGGTGCATGTGATGTATGGGGCTGAACTGAGCAGGTCAGAATTAAGTTGAGACAGAAGATGGACTGTTCCTCAGAGGATCATGGTCCTCCATGGTTGTGCTCAGACATGGCAGAAAACGATAACATCAAGGTGCAGCCTCATTCAGTGCCATCCACTTTCTCATCAAGTGGTGGATGAGAAAGGCTGTGAAGTCTCTTCTCCCTACCTCTACCACTCATGTATTGTCCCTGGTGATATGCTGTGGAGCTGCCTGAAATTTCCATGGAGTGTAGGGATTACAAGTATGACAGACTTCCAGATGATTCTTGCATTAAAAGTCTTCTCTGCACTACTTATTATTTTTCCAAATTTTAAAGATCTGTAAGGATGTGTCCTACATCATCTACAGATATCATCAGTTGAAGCCATGCTTTCTTAACATGAATGTGGAGCTCTGAAAAAATATCTCATTAAATATCAGCCCAATATTTCAATAGACAAAATTTCTTCAGATTTCAGAAGTCAGAATTACAACTATAAAAAAGATATATATATACACACACACACAATTTTTTTTTTCCAGATCAGAAATAATGAAATATATATATATATATTTTTGTATCTAACATGGCCATTTTTATTATTTTGTTGTCCTTTTTGCCAGTTAAAAGGTGAAAATTTTGTTATTTATAGACTTTTAAAGCTGGGATCAAGCTGAATAAGGGAAAATTCAGACACTAAATAAAACTTCCTGAAAGCAGAAGCTATTAGACTATGTAATAATATCCCAAGGGAAATGGAACAACTCCATCAGTTGTGACATTTAAAACTAGACTGGACAATGCGCTAATCAATACTCTTTGGGGACAATTTTGCTTTGTCATGAGGGTGGATGAGGTCTTTTCCACATCTAATTTCTCCAACTCTATGAAGCAGAAAAATGTCATGCAGTTGACGAAAGAAACTGAGAACTGGAGAAGCACTGAGAAACACAAAACATGAGTTTATTCTAGGATGAGTCCTCACCGGTGTAAACTGTTTTGAAGTTCTGGAGCCCTGGTCTCTAAATTCATTGTGGATGAAAAAAAGTTTTCTAGTTTCACAAATTTTCATCATTGATATAGTCAGTTCAGACCAAGAAAGGTCCTTAGTGATATTTCTGCTGCTCCCTTTATTCCAGCTAGAATTTGCTCACATTGTATGGAGCTGGTGTTCATGGACACAATGATTCCTTATATTATTTTGAATTAGTTCATATTCTATGTGCAGAATTTTCCTTTAATCATTACAGGGAGGAGCACATTAAAATCCTATGTTTTAATTGTTGAGTCCCTTAAATAACCGGATGTATCAGTACAGGCTGGGGGACAACCTGCTGGAGAGGAGCTCTGAGGAGAAGGACCTGCGGGTCCTGGTGGACAACAAGTTGACCATGAGCCGGCAGTGTGCCCTCGTGGCCAAGAGGGCCAATGGGATCCTGGCGTGCATTAAAAGGAGCGTGGCCAGCAGATCAAGGGAGGTGATCCTCCCCCCCTACTCTGCCCTGGTCAGGCCTCACCTGGAGTACTATGTCCAGTTCTGGGCTCCCCAGTACAAAAAAGACAGGGAACTCCTGGAAAGAGTCCAGCAGAGGGCCACAAAGATGATACGGGGCCTGGAGCATCTTCCCTATGAGGAAAGGCTGCGAGACCTGGGTCTGTTCTGCCTTGAGAAGAGAAGACTGAGAGGGGATCTTATCAATGTGTATAAATACCTGAGGTGTGGGAGACAGAGGGATTTGGCCAACCTCTTCTCAGTGGTTTGTGGGGACAGGACAAGGGGCAATGGCCACAAGATAGAGCACAGGAAGTTCCGCACCAGCATGCGAAAGAACTTCTTCACGGTGAGGGTGACAGAGCACTGGAACAGGCTGCCCAGGGAGGTTGTGGAGTCTCCCTCTCTGGAGATATTCAAGGCACGTCTGGACGCCTACCTGGGCAGCCTGCTCTAAGGAGCCTGCTTTGGCAGAGGGGTTGGACCCGATGATCTTTCGAGGTCCCTTCCAACTCCTTCGATTCTGTGATTCTGTGAAATAAGGTTACTCTTATTCATTGTTTATCATATAATAGATTCAATTGCTCTGTGTGTGTGTCAGTTTAACTCATTTGAGCTTGAAAAAAGTGTTTTGCTCCATGACCATATTTTGCAGCACCTTCCGCAACTGTAACAGTTGCTAGTCTGGGAAGGATGTGACAAATGCACTGCCTTCTTTAGAGCTTCCAGCCCTAACTATTTGTCAGCAAATTCATTCTACCCCAGTGACCTGCTAGTCAAAATGGTATTGAAGCGCATCACTCTGAATGACAAATGAGGAGAAGCAGCAAGGGTAGAGATGTAGCCAGTGGGTACACGCAGAAAAAAAAGCTTCTCATTTATCCTTAGATCTGCTAGTCAACTTTTTCTGCAAAGTACTTGAAGAAATGTGATGGTGAGTTTGTTTCAGTGATAAAAAATAAGTAACATCTTGAAATGGGAATGAAGTTTCCCTTAAAATGATAAATTATTCAAAATTATCTGCAATTCCTGAGTTCTGTGTTCAGACATATTGAAAATATGAATGCAAAGAAATGCCTGTTTCTGTTGAGAAAATTAAATATCTTAACTGCTGTTAACAAACAAAAAACAAACAAACAACAACAACAACAAAAAAAAAAAAAAAACAAGGAAATAGAAAAGATCCAAAAAGTTTCTCTGCAAATTAGTTTTATGTCTCCCAACTTTAAGATCTTCAGGTGGATCTCTTTCAGTTATTCATTCATAGAATATTCATAGAATGATTCTCTGAAATAGGAATTAGGATAAGACAGTTTTCTGTTCTATTCTATTCTATTTCAATGCAATAAATCTAAACTGTAAGGAAAAGAGATCAAGAGATTGATTGATTTAGCTGTATTTATCAAAACAGTCAATCTGGCACCACAAGCACAGTACACTTATCATATAAAGGAACATACCAACAGCTCTGCTGGATCAGACCAGACTGAAGCAGGGGCAGCACTATTCCCATTCCTTCTAATGTAATGAATGCCACTCCAGAAATCTTGATTCTTGCTAAGCCTGAGCTGGGTGTATGTTTCTTTTTTGCTTGGAACTGATCACTCATCAGTTTTAAGAAGTGTCCCAAAATACAGAATGACATTAAGAGCTTGATGCCAGGCCATCTTTCCTTTATGAGACATTTTGCAGGGGCCAACCTGCACTTGAAATGGTTGACATTAACTTAAATAACATTAACTTAAATGGAGGCTGTTCAGGTTGAAGTCAGGGTTGTGAATGGAGTTAAAACTGTCTGGTGGCTGGTCACAAGAGATGTTCCCCAGGGCTCAGTCCTGGGGCAAATTTTGTTTAATATCTTTACTGATTATATTGATGAGGGGATTGAGTGCACTCAGTAAGCTGGCAGACGACACAAAGTTAGGCAAAACTGTTGACCTGCTTGAGGGTAGGAAGGCTTTCCAGAGGGATGTGGATAGGCTGGATTGATGGGCTGAGTCCAACAGTATGGTATTCAACAGAGCTAAGTGCCGGGTCCTGCACTGGGGTCATAACAACCCCATGGAACGGTATAGGCTGGGGAAGTGTGGCTGGAAAGTTGCCCAGCACAAAGGACCTGGGGGTGCTCATTGACAGTCAGCTGAATATGAGCCAGCAGTGTGCCCAGGGGGCCAAGAAGGCCAACGGCATCCTGGCCTGCATCAGAAACATTGTGGCCAGCAGGTCTGGGGAAGTGACTGTCATCTTGTATGTGGCACTGGCGAGATCCTGAGTACTTTGAGTACTGTGTTCAGTTTTGGGCCCTTCACTACAAGAAGGTTATTGAGCTTGTCAAGAATGTGCAGAGAAGAACAATGAAGCCAGTGGAGGGACTAGAAAAAAAGACATAGGAGGTACAGCTGAGAGAACTGGGGCTGTTTAGTCTGGAGAAAAGGAGGCTCAGGGTAGACCTCACCACTGTCTGAAAGGAGTTAGCAGTGAGATGGGTATTGGTCTCTTTTCTCAAGTGACAAGTGATAGGACACAAGGCAATGATCTCAAGTTGCGCCAAGAGAAGTTTAGATTGGATATCAGGAAGAATGTCTTTGTGGAAAGAGTGGTTAGACATTGGAACAGGTTGCCCAGGGAAGTGGTTATGTCCCCTTCTCTGAAGGTATTTAAGAGATGTGTGGATGTAGTATTTAGGGACGTGGGTTAGTGGTGGACCTGAAGTGTTAGGTGGATTGTTGAACTTGATGATCTTCAAGGTCTTTTCCAACCTAAATGATTCTAGATCATTTGAATTCTGCTAGAAAGAACATCTCTTGAACATCAGGTCTAAATGTCTATGAAGGACCTGGACCCACTACCACATAAACCTCCTTTTCTCCCTTTGTCACAAAGACCATTCATTATTTGTCCTCTGTTTCCCCAGAAAAATAAATAAATAAATAAATAAAAATAAATAAAAATATTTGAAAGCCTTTCACCATGCAAAAATGTACCGTTTTGGAATGCAGAAAAATAAATAAATAAATAAATAAATAAATAAAAATCACAGCCTTCGGGACCCTGACTGAAGAATAATTCTCATTTAATCTAAGGGATGTGACTTTGGATATATTGGTATACCAGCACTGGAAGTACTGGATGAAAATAAATTAGTCTTTCAGATAGTCAGGACTGCACAGAGCAGACCAAAACTGCCATCTTAAACTCTATCCAAAAATCATCTTGATGGCAGTGCATATCATGGAGCAGAGATAAAAGATACTGTCCCTATATAATATCATATTATGAGAAATGAGTTTTATGCAACATGAAATGCCATTTTCGTATGTTCTTACAATAAGTGCCTGTGCAGCATATTTTAGTATTCCATATCCGAGGCAATAAAAACATGTCACAGGCTCCACATCTTACAGAAGAAGCTTTAGTTTTCATGAAGTAACACATAATTAAAAGTAACAAACTTGTCAACATATACTACCTGAATATCCACCAAGATGATAAAGAAATTGGACAGGCTGTATTTTTCCTTCAAGGAAACTTAACTGTAGATGCACTCTTACATTTTTGGGGAAAAAAATGTCACCTCATATTTGAATTCAGCTATTCAGTGTAACTGGTGGAAGTAGTAGTAATGTACTAGAAACCTAATAGCAATAATGCACAGGAAAAGAAAAAAAAAAAAAAGGAAAAGAAAGAAAAAAAAAAGACACTAACCCTATCTAGAAGTAGGGGGAGAAATAAAAGCGGAAATAGACGGAAAGCTTTTCTGAAAGAATATGCAATTAATTATCCAGTATTTTTTCTCACTATTTTACAGTACAAATAGCTGAAAATGTTTATATAACCATTCCATCAATGCCAATAAGCTTGTAAACTTGAGAACTGGAAAACACAGATTTGAATACATTAAATCTTACTTACATATTTGACAGAATGCTAAAATCTGGCTGTACTACATCTTGTTATGAATTCACAAATTACTATTGGTCAGAAAATCCTGACACTAACATTTATTGCTAATTGCAATAGTTATGGGTTATTTTAATAATAAAATGTTATTTTTTTTCAGAAACAGCCTATGGAAAACAATTCCAAATCTAAAAGTATGGCAACAAATGAATACATTTGCATTAGGAAAATATAACATCCCTAAAGGTTGAAGGAGACATTTTCAGAAGCATTTGAATTAACTTACACAACTGTTAATGTGAACTGAAATACAAAAGATCAAAGATTTAGGTGCTGTGAATTACACACATCTACACCGATCTTTCCACCTAATAGCTGAATGGAAATAAACTGCTTCTGAAGTCAGGTGTGCTTCCCAAAGCTTTCAAGCCAAAAGCTGCACAGAGCCAAAGACTCACCTGAAAGCTGTTTAATACCAAGTTAGGCTTTAAAAGCTCCATTCCCAAAGAGGGAAGCAAAGAAGGGAATGTTGTTTTAGCCCTGTTTATTTACAAGATACAGAAGTTAAGAAAACAGAATTTAAAAATAAAATTTCATGACTCTTCAGTTCTTGTGATAGAAACATCATGCAAAATGTTACACGTACCTGAGGATTTTCATTCCATAGGACTTTGTGGCTGATGTTGTAAATGCTGCTGCACTAATTACTGGTGATTATACTTTTGCAGCAAATGGAAAACATATTAGTATTTCATAAAGGAAATAGCAAATGTTGATTTCGATGGACTTAAGGCAAAGAGTCAAGGAAAGCTATAATCAGAGACAGTGTTTCTGCAGTGGGGCCTTGAGAAATCATCCAGCTGATTCACCTTTCCACAGTCAGCATGCCATTCTTGTTAACCTTCTAGCATGTGCTTGTCTAATGTGTTTTTAAAAACCTTTCTTAGGTGCATATCCTTCAGTCCACCCACCCTACCTCTTGTAATATTTGCAGTGTTCTTAGAAAGTTTTTCCAAATGCTTAACCTTATATCCCTTTTACTGCATTTGCCAAGGCCACAAATAAAATGGTTTTTCTCTTTCTCTTCACAGCAACCTATCACATATCTGAAAATTGCTATCAGGTCTTTTTTTCAGAATAAGCAATCCCATTTCTTTCAGGAAACAGTGGTATATCATGCAATGTGCTGTCATATGAGCCAAAACTCTCATCATTTCTGTTGCACCCACCTGAACTCTTTGTGATGGGTGTATCTTTCTTGTGGGCTTGCAGTTAAAACTGAACAGTTGCATAGTTGAAGTCTTAGTAGTTATGCAGAAGGTAACAAGAGGTGTTCATGTGTTTTACAAACTGTGTGTGCTTCTCTTTATGCGCTCTAGTATAACACTAGTTTTGTTCACGGCATCACAACATTAAAAGTTTCTTGAGTAATTCTCCTCTTCTTTCCTTGGAATATAATATACGAAGTATCTGTTTTCCAGTGTTTTCATTCAGGTAAGAAAGTTTTATTATGTTTTGCATGGTCTTCTGCTGGAGAGGGCTCTACGTTGCCATGAGTTTAGACATGAGTAACATGTTACTAACATGTTAGCTGTTCCCATCATGATATACTTGTTTGTACTCATCCCCACATTGCAAAACTATGGCCACTGTGTCTGCCTACTGACTACTTTAACAATAAACTGAGCTGACTAAAGCAGCTGTTACAGGAATATTCTTTAATAATATGGGTCATTTCTGGGTTATGTGAAAAACTTTTGAAAGAGTTCTGAATCTTTTTATTTTATTATTTTTTAAATTCAGAAATATTTATGACTTTGAATAAATGACTTTCAAATTACAAATTATCTTCAGATTGTTTGGTTTTGTTTTTCTTTTTGGTCATTCTTAACTTTAGTAAGAGGATCGTTTGCTGGCTAGTTGTCTCAAGGCATCACTTAAACATTTTTCCTTAAATCCCACCATCTAAGAATGGCCTGGCACACACAGTGTGGACTTTGGAAGCTGGGTGTGAGGGGACAGCAGTCTGGGAAAGTCCCACTCAGTCCCTATTCCCACCACCTCCACCAAATGCTGGAGAGCCCTTGGGTGGCCTTGAAAGCAGCTGGAAGATCAGAATGCCAGGCCCTGCAGACTAGAATGGGGCTATTGGCTGTGATGTATTTATGTGCTAGACATGCCTCCAGCAGTGGCTTTTTTCTCTTGCCCTGGGGCAGAGAACCTGGGATGGTAGACACCACTTTCCCAGTGTGCACTGACAGCAAGCATGTGGCCTCTGCTATTGAAATCCCTGCTTTGGCCATCTCCCTGGGGAGTGGGACAACCAGGTGTCTGGGCTACACAAAGCATTCTGCATGAGAAGGAAGTCTGGGGGAAAACTGGTAACTAATGGCATGTGCTTAGCAGTCATTGCCACTACCTTGAACTTGAATGGAACTTTTGTGGGGTTTGGTACCTGTGTTTCCCTTCTTCTTCTTAATTTCTTTAATTTAATCTTTCAAAGGTGTACAGTCTCTAGTTTGAGTCATGTGTGCTTGTTTATACTTCTTAGATGGATGATGAAGCAGTTACAATAGAAGGATAGTAAATAAAACGTAACAAGTACAGTGCATGAACAATGTCATTTCCCCAAAAAAATAATAAACAAAACATTCTGCTAATATAGTTCATTATGAATATAGGAAATCAAGCATTTCAGGAAGGGATTTTCACACTGAACATTTTCTACTAAGAAATGTATCCCTTTGCCCAAGATGATAGGTGAGCAGTTTAATATAAATTGAAATTTAAAAATGAAGCCAAAAGTTTTCTAAGTGCAGTTAGACAGAATCTGGATCTGATTTATCTCAGTGGATAACACTATCACTAAGAGAATGACCCTTTTTATTCATCTGACATACTGAAAAAAAATAAATGACAGTATGGGTTATAAAAATCACATTAATGTTTTTTTTCCCAGATGTGAACTCTGCTATACTTCATGAAGGAGCTTTGAAAGACTGACGGATTATGACTGATCAGATTTGCCAAACTTGGGAGATTTTCAGTGAAGGGTAAATTTTGATACTCTAGGGTTTTATCTATATTTGTATGTAATTCAGCACAATAAAAGCAGATCAGTGGATCAAAGCTATTGCTGCTGAGGCCCCTACATCTGTACCACATGTGGTCCAGGGGCTTTTCTTTGGACTAAATTTAGTCTAAACCAAATATCCTCATTACACATATGGTTTGAAGCTGTCCAAAGGCCCAGTCGCTACTTTGGACCTGTGTGACCCACTGGGATTGGAGCATGTTTGGTGCATATCTGCAGCAGAGCTTCTAGTGCAGTTTCCTCCTAAAGGAATCTCACCTGCCTGATCTGGAAACAGAACCAGCATACACTACATGGGGCTGACCAGGAGTTTCACTTCAAAACTTCACTGCTCCAAATCAGCTTATTACTAGGGTTGCAGCCAGTCAATTGAATATGGAATTTGGCTTTTTTTTTCTTTTTCTTTTTCTTTTTTTTTTTTTCCCAACAATCTGGAAAAAGACACATTAACAGCTAAAATTCCAAAACATCTGCATGTTCTGAAGGAATGTATGCTGCTGAAACCTTGCTGCAAATTGCATTTCCAATTTCTCTGTTACTAAAGGCAAGGATCAGCTGGCCTGACAGTCTTAAAGCTCTGTGATACATATGCAAGGGGAACCTTCTGGCCAGATTTGCCTTGGGATTGCAAATTTAGGAGTGACCCAAGATTTCCAAACATGGGAAGGAGCCTGAAAATCATAAAAAAGGAGAGGTTCTAAGCTCCTTGCTGTGTATGTGAGACTATAAACTACCAAAAGCCCTGATTCAGCCTCAGGTTGTATCTGGAGGTCTAACCTAGTAGCTAAATCAATTCAGATCTGGGGCTCATAAATTATCAAGATTGCATTGCATGATGCCTCGAGGTGCTGGATGTAGTCGGGACTTACCAATGACCCAGTTGCAGGTCCATGTCACAGCAGTGCAGATCTTACAGAGAAAAAGAGTCCTTTGTGGGAAGAAAATCTGAAAAAGCCCTTGCTCTACTTGCTTTGCAGCTTTGGATAAATGATACTGAACATAGGAGGTATAGTTGAAAAGTATCAGGTTGCCATTTTCTAACAAAACACACCCTTCATATTTTTATTTATTTTTCTGCTCTTCTTTATGCGCTTCTAGAAGTAATGCAATAGTGGAAATTTAGTTAAACAAAAATCACAGCCAGGCTCTGTGTTTAAAAAAGTTACTTTGGAGCATTTGTACAAGGACCTGAATCGCATATGCATACATTCCTTTGCTGCTTTAACTCCCCACCTGCATCCAGCATGTCATGCTGTCCTCATGTAGTGACATGTGCCAGCATGTTCGCTGTACATCTACACAGGCACATATATATCAGACATGGAGGTGATGGCTGCAGCCAATTTTGTGCTTCCACAGCACAATGCAGGAGGGAGTGTGGAGAAGTGGCACAGACAGCTCCTCACAACAATCGAGTTCAGGCACTGAAATTAGTAAAATGCCATTTGCATAGCAGCAAAATGAATTATTCAGGTCGCCATGTAGACTGAAAGGCTAATTTTAAAAGTCTAGCTCGCCTAAGAAGCACCGTGCAAAAAAGGTTGTAAGGTGTAATGCTGTGCTAAATGTTCCTGTACTGCCGGATGTCCTGTTGTCTGGTAGCAACTTCAGTGGCTAATCTGTCCTATAAATTTTGGGTAACAGCTGAACAAGAATCAATTTCCCTGTTTTATAAATATTTCAGATTATTTTTTTTTCTTTTTCTTTAGGACACATCAGGATACTATTTGCTTGTATACCACCAGGCTGCAGACTCCCCAGAGAGGCCAGTGCCCTGAGGCCTGGGAGACTGCCCGGGCCCTAGGGCCACATTTAGCTTTCCTGTGAGGAGGGAAGCCCTTGATCGGCTCCTTCCTGGGCCCCTCTCTGTCCTCATTCCCTGTGGCAAGGGCAGACACTGGTGCTCACAACAGATGATGGAGGTTGAAGGGACAAAGCTCCCTCCTTTTCTCCCTCCCTGCATTTGACTTTGATGAGACACTACAGACTGCACCTGAGCATCCCTTCTCACCAAAACTTCTGTCTAGCTCAGCATTTCCCTGTGAGCGGCTCCACTTTCAGTCTATCAGCATTTTCCTGACATGAAAATATTTCCCTGAAAAATTTCTGATCGGCCCGTTACTAGGACAAGCGTCAGTACCTAGCCTCCCCAAGACATCTGTGATTATTTTTGTGTGTATAGGCCGAGAGAGGGGTAATTTGTACACTGCATGGCAGTTTGTCCTCCAGACACTGAATATATGAAGCAGGACTTTGGTGGTTAGCAAAGCACCCTAGCTTGAAATTAAGGAAAGGTGACTTGTCTTAATGCACCTTGGTGATGTAGAGGCCTTTTCTGCCACCTCCATGTTATGACTTAGGCTCTTGTCCTGTGGGAAACTCTGCTTAGGTCACCCATAAGCTCCTTCCAAGGCTAAAATCTGATTTTGTGCAGTCAGAAAGATGAAAAAAAAATGCTGTACAGTACATTTTATTTTTTTTATTATTTTTTTAATTTTTTATATATATTGCCAATGTGAAATAACTAAAACCAAAATTCTGTATATACATGGAAGATGTCTATCAATTAATTATTATGCATGTACATATACATGCATATATAAATGTACATGTAAATAATCATTCAGATTATTCAAAGTATTATTCAGATTATTAAAATTATTTGAAAACCTTAAATAATAATTAAAAAAAAGTCCACTGCAGCAAAAGCCACCAAATGCATGTCTGAGGTGCCCCAGTGAGATCAGGTTCAACCATCGTTAGCCTATTTGCTCATGAATAGCAAAGGAAGGAGATTTAAATCTTCATTGTTACTTCAGTAGGGTCTAATTAACTTTCCTGCTTCCTCTGAGAAAAACAACCACCCCGAGACAAACACACATGGATAACATCACCCAATATCCTGAAAAGCGCGGGGGATTTTCAAGGATTTCCAAAGTGAGGTTGTTTCTCTCTTTCTCTGCTTTCATCCCACATCTTGCATCTTAAGCAAACACCAGAGGAAAAAAAAAAAAAAAAAAAAAAACAAGCAGGATGACATTCAGAGATGTTTGTACAGCTCGAGATTGTGAGGCAGGGAAGATGACTGTCAGAGATACACAATACTGCAACATCTCATGCATCACATTAATTCCCTGGTCCTTAAGGTGAACAGTTTTTTTCCCTTGATGTGCTGCTGGCTCTGTTAACAGATTTCTGACTCCATTCCTGGCTACCAATTACTGTCCTGCGCCAGTATCTGCTGTGCCAATTGCAAGTGCATATCCATTTGAAGTGAACCAAACTGGGAGTTGAAAATCCTTGCCTGGAAGCACAGTTTGGCATGTTTAACTGTGCAGCTCTACACACAGGCCATGCTCCTCCAATCTGTTTTCTTTCAAACCTACTTTTGTGCCAGAAAGTATTCACCTGGAAGTCAGCAGTGCATGAAAACATTCAAATCAGTCTGCTGCAAGGGATTTATAGACTGTGTTTAGTGTAGGGCAACTCACCAGAGAACTTCAGTCTCTGGCACCACAACTCCTTTTTCTTGCTTCCCACTGCTTCTTGTGTCCTAATAAGATAAGCAGTTTTTGAGTTTTCAGTGAGGAAAGCCTCACATGTGGTCTTATATTTTACAGCTGTTAAGATCTTTGGCTGCCAAAGAGAGCGCACAACTACATTAATGAGTCTGATTTTTAAAATATCATGTTTCATATTCCAGATGTAAAAAATAGAAACCTTTCCTGTAGTGTTGGCTTAAAGTTTCATGGAAGCAGTTCTACAAGGAGAAAATAGTTCAGAAAGCAGAGTTGTTCAATAATTCACAGAGATATTTTTTTTTCCTAAACACCACCCAATAAAATTAAATAAAATTATCCTGATGCCAATAGTCTAGCCCTCTCGGGTGCAGTAGGCTTTGACTGTCCAGCTGATGTTTCATTGTTCCCCTTTCCACTGCACGGTCGTTATTAAAAAACAGAATCAATCAAACTTCTGCTCATCTCCTTTCCCCTCACCATTGCATCTGACTATGAAGAGGTCTAATTTCAATAAAGCTTCACTTCAACAAACTGAACCTCCAATTGTGCCTGGTTATTCTGATATTTTCCAAAATATATGGCATATGTTCCCTCAGGTCAGGCAAGAACCTAAAAGC
Organism: Anser cygnoides; assembly: GCF_040182565.1. Lineage (NCBI taxonomy): Eukaryota > Metazoa > Chordata > Aves > Anseriformes > Anatidae > Anser > Anser cygnoides. The sequence goes on from NC_089875.1 coordinate 104,751,402, forward strand.
ATGGATGCACTGCAGCTGCAAAATCTGTCCTCATGACTATTGCAAAAAAAAAAAAAAAAAAAAAAGAAAAAAGGACCTCACTACCTCCCTTTCTAAATGACCAAAGTACTGTCACAGGAATTTGGCATGCCTGGAGCACAGCTGGTGGGCTGTCTTCCTCAGGGAACTTGAGCTGCAATTCCCTACCATGGAAAAGCCCATTCACATTTGCATCCCCCCCTGCCATCTCATTCCTTCTTTAGCATCGCAGATTTTTTCTGGCTCAGTTTTTCTGATGTAATTGTGCATGGAGCAAAACTGTAAACCAGATCACAAGAGTGAGCTGTATTAAAACACAGTTATTTTCTAAAGTCTTTTCCAAAGAGGTGTCATCTCAAAAATTTAAAGCACCACAGAAAGTTGCAAGAACACAACGGAGGAGAACACAACAAATTGTGGTATGGGGGTGGGAATGACAGATGGGGGAGGTAATCTCGTCAGCCTACTGCACCAGCAGATTAAACAGAAAAGTACAAGAAGCTGCACCCCTAGGCACTTCTCCACCTGACTTTTTCATCACAATGTCCCTGAAGCAGGAGTCAGTGCTAACAGCAGCCAGGTGCTCCCTACAACATGTAAAAAGACAAGATGAGACACCTTGGGAATTTTCAGGCTGATCACAAAGGTCTCAAGAATTTTTAGGCATCTCCAGTGTTAGGTAATACTAGAAGCTTTAGGCTTTCTGTGACGTTAACTGGAGATAGGTGCCTAATTTACTTGAGTGGAATGGAGGAGATCTGGAACATGCTTTTTTTTTTACCAAACTCCTAATGAAATCAGTATCAAAGCTTTTAGTGATAACTTGGGAGCAGGATTATACCCTCATTTTCATGGAAAACCACAGACCAGTTGCCATGTCACACACACTTCTGATATTTCAAACACCTTTTGGATTGTTTAAAGATTCCAACTATTACTCCTAAAATTTTATGGCAGCATCATCTGCTTCTTCTTTCCTTTTAGTTTTGGATTTTATTTAATTCTTATTTTTTTTTCCTTAGAGGGGCCATTCTATATTTTCTAGCAGAAAGAGTCTTTTTTTCCTCTGAGTTTTCTGGGAAGGCCTTGGTACAGGTGTTTCTTTTTGGCTTCAGATATTTCCTAATAAAATGCATTTTGGGATTGGTTATTTTTGTTGAAGTACATATAATGTGAAACACTGCGAGCATTGACATCCTGCCTCTCTACTGAAATCAACCAAAACTTTGCCAATAGCATTAATGGAAGACATCGGTTTCCACATCTAGTTCTGAGTTAACCAACCTTTCTTTGGAACTTAGTTTTGTATCTGTAACATCAATGCCAAACATGGCTTTGCCATATCAGAAAAGTTTGGAGAATGCCTCTGAAGTGTAGTTCACTTTCTTTCCTTAAAAAAAAAATCAGCCCCCAAAACAAGCCCAAGAGCTCAGAGCAGCTTCTGCAAGGCTTCGTGGAGTGCTCTTGTTTGTGCATTCCATACTTCCTGATTTCTGCATTTCAGTCTGTTGGTGTGTTCTCACAGCAAAATGCTTTTTCCTCCCCTACCTTCAAACAACTATTATTTCTCATTACTAGCATTTCATCTACATTTTGAATTTGTGTCTTTCTAATCCTTACACTTGCTGGAGTCAAAGCACAGATGTGTCTATAAAGATAAGAATTTCAAAACATGAGTTTCATAGAGAGCAATTTTTGAAAGTCTAACCTTGTGTTTCATGATTGAATGAGCTCTGAACTCTTTTGAGGATATGGGCAATTACATTGGTGGGTAAACACTGTGTCCCTTTAAAAACTTGGAGCAATATTGGCATAGAAGAAAAAAAAAAAAGGATTTCTACTTTAACAAATTTCTGTTAGTTGCTTCTGGTCTCTAATTAGCAGTAGGTAAGTAAAAAAAAAAAAAGTTAAAAACAACTGAAAAGTGGAAAGCAAGACAGTCAGAAAATTGTCAACTAGTCAATGAACATGAATCCCATACAATATATTGACTGACATCTTTCCTGATATCCTCAATTTCTAAAAGATCATACGTTTATGAGCGAGTACCTTTTTTAAGTATACGCTAGCGGATGCACATGTAATGAAAATCAAAGCTAATTAATCATATCATCGTTGTGTTCCATGTTTAATGCCTGTTTCATTATTTATTAGGGAAGAGATAGATTTTTAAGGCCAGAGGTGTCATTATTATTATGTAGTTTGACCTCCTGCTTGACTCAGTCAATACAATTTCACCCAGTAACTCTTTGTTTAGCACCAATGCCTGTTTGAACTGCAGCTTGTCCTTTACTGAAGTGTCCAACCTGGATGTGAAAGCTTTGTACGATGGGCAGTCTACATCAACCCAGCAAAATCTGTTCCAGTTTCAGAGTGGAAAACAATTTTTAATAAAAATCGAAAGGAACTTAGCATTGAAAAAATATATTTGCAATTGATTTAAGAAAACAAACAAAAACCACTATGCTGCACACTATAATTTTAACTTGAAAAAAAAAAAAAATTCAACTCAGTGAAACCTTGGTAGGCAACCCTAAATTATTCTATACGTATCATTTAGCAAATATATTGGTTTCTCGTCATAATTTTTTGACTATGTTTTTTCTTTAATTCCCCCCTCCCCCCCCCCCAAAAGAAAAACTGTTGAGAACTCTTTTTCTAGTGATTATTAATAGAAATACAGAATCATAGAATAATTGAGGTTGGAAAGGATCTCAGACAGTCCTCTGGTAAAACCAAATGCTTGAATATCTATGATTAACAAAAAACAAAACAAAACAGTGTACAAAATCTTTGCCCCTTAGAATACAACTCATTTAACGACTGAAGAAGTGTATCTTTTCATATGTGTCTGTGAATATGCCTCCAAATTCAGAAGGTTAGAAGTATTGTGGGATGATCCTTGGAAATTTAGGTTTGGTATAATTACATTAAAATGTAGGAGCTTCAATGAGTTAGATCAATCTGGTAAATGACCAACTCTGTCTCTCTGGCTTGTATATGAACAGACAGATCCTACTCAAAGGTTAAGTAGAACCTCAGGTGAATTAGCTTCCAGAGAACCAAGGTTGAATGTCATCATAACACAGGTGCTTCAGTGTTTGGCCTAAATTTTGATGGGATTAATCTTACCTCTGCCCATAGCCTTTCTCCTGGAGCTGCAAGCATCTTGTCATCTTGTGCCCCAAGTGGAAACTCTAGGTACAAATGAACGAGACCTGAGAGAATTTCCCCATGAGGAAATTCTGATGGCTGAGTCTAGTTTTTAAATTTACTCCAAATTTCAGACCAGGTATCATCTGAAGTGCCCCTTGAACCCTCTTAGACTTGAACAATTAATTTAAAGGCAGAAATTTCTTCTACTTCTACAGAAGTTGTTAATATCAAATCATTAATTTTTTTTTATACTTATAATGCAAGAAAGCTATTTGAGACATCTATCTTCAATTCAGTAAACTATTACAAGGGACTATGGTGTACAATGTATGAATATTTCTGTGTCTTTCCAGCTACTCTGAGTAGCTTCTTTTGATTGCCAATGACAATTACAAAACTGTCTTGATTATTAAAAATGGTGTTATATCTATATATACATGTCACACCTATTGTTCAGGTATTCCTTAAAAATAAATGACTAAATTTTGTTCTTCTCTCTGAGATAGATTAAATATCCCTATTTCAGCAGAGGAGAAATGAACCATGAGAGGGTTAACTGCAAAAGGTTAGTAGTGTCTCAAGAAGAGGCAGAATTCATCTGACAATATCAGAGATGCGGTCACCCCAAAGTTGTGAGTCATCACCTCTCAATATACATAATCTGAATTAAAACAAATGAATCACAATAAAAAAAAAAAAAAACTATTTCTCTCCACTGCCAGAATAATAAATTCAGGTGCCTTTGTTGCAGATATGTTCAGTCAGATAAACCCCTCAGAGAAGACAGAATTTAAGTTTTCTGAATTCTTATAAAATGCAATAACTACTGTGTCATTCTGCATTTTTCATTCAAACATTTCCTGATAGTTACTTATATGCTTTTAAAAATTCAGCCAGATCCCTTCCAATTCCCCTGGCACACCTCCCCTCTGTGCTTCCTATGCATACCATGTACTAAGCTTTAAGGTTTCATCTGTTTTTTAAATTTCAGCCAGCGCTGCTTGAAATACTGTGTTTGCATTTCTTTTTTCCTCCGTATTCCTTTAATGTGCTGTCTTCATGTATGAGCGAGATGAGGAGCTCAGAGGCAGCATGCTTACTTTCCTCTGCAGCTGCTCTTTGTGTGACTCCACAATGAGATGCCAGTCGTATGCAGGAGCACTGTAAACCCCAGGCTTCTCCCCTCTTGCTGATGCTTCTGTCCCACTGCTGAGGTGACTCAAAGAACATAAATGCCTGGTAAAAGCCTCCACCTCCAGCATATGCCTGTGCATTAGTGTAGGGAAACGATTTCTCTAGAACGCTGCTTACACATTTCAAAAGTGATTTTATTTACTATTGCTGTTTTTGTTGTTGTTGTTGTTTTTGTTTTTTCATTCTTGGGTTTCTGATATGCTGAATTTAATGGTAAGATTGAAGCTTGCCTTTCAGAAACAGTGTGTATATGTTATTTGCTGCATCTGAAAAGCAGGTGTTCTCAAGCCAATCTGAATATTTTGAGCAAATCCGTGCTTTGAAATGCAAATGTATTTGCAATGTCTGCATAGTTTGAGATAAAGCAGTTAACAATGAATTAATCCTTGTTTTATGCAGTTCATTATCAAGAGACTATGACCAGGCCAACAATGTGTTTGGAACATAATAGGGTCTTGCCAAACAGGTAGGGACTCTATTCAAAATGAGGACCTACAGTTACAGTGAGTCTGTTTTTTGAGGACTGCATAAAATGGCACCAAAAAAAAAAAATAGTTTTCTGTTTATGCTCAAAAACCTGAGGTGTAGGTACAGTCAAGGTTTATACCAGAATCAAAATTTCCCAGAAAGTAGTAAAAAGAATGTCATATGGAAAATTTCTAGAAAATTTACTTTAGAGTAAAGGTTCACTT